>NC_090941.1:930967568-931270598 GCF_040938575.1 Ambystoma mexicanum
TCACATAAGCAATTGCTAAACTTCATTACTGATTTAGGCCTTATTGATGCTTGGTGCATAATTCACCCTTCAGACCAAGAGTTTACATTTTACTCCAGCCTGCATGATTCGTTCTCCAGAATTGATTAAATTTTTCTTTCTAATTGTATGTCTTCTAGCCTAATTGACACTGGTATCGACTGTATCTCCCTATCACATCATGCCCCTGTTCACATTAAGCTAGAATTCACACATCACATTCATAAATCAAATAGATGGAGAGTGAGAGGGAGTCTTTCTGAAATAGGAGATTCTGATGTGGTCGTGCGGCATTGTATTTCTTCTATATTCATTCATCAGCTGAGAGAATGAGCCTGAAGTCCCTACTTCTACCTCCTATCTCGCAGAGTGAGCGGCGAGAGATGGAGTGTTTATGAAATTGAAAATTCTGCTGCAGGTGATTTTGGTGTGCAGCGCTGTATTTCTTCTATTTCAATTCATCAGCTGAGAGGACATGCCTGCAGTCCCTACTTCTACCTCATGTCTCGTGGAACGAGCAGAGTGAGAGGGAGTGTTTTTGGTGTTTGGGGTGTGATGGGTGAGGTTTGTTCAGCCAGGATGAGTTAACTTTCAAAGACCGGCTGTGGCTGGGCAGTAATCACCCACCCCCTTTCTGCAACCCCAGACTACAGGACATCCAGTCATACTGCTGGATGTACTAAAAGAGCTTCTAACATCCACTACCAATGAAGGTTGGATTGTTCCTCCTAGTGGGTATGTGACACTCTGACTTTGCTTACGATGCAGGTTTAGGTGCTGTAGGTACGGACTTCACAGTAACTCTCACAAAATGGCCATGCGTTTGCACAGAAATAAACAAATTCTGATGAACGTAATGATATACCCTGTGCTAAGAAGGACAAAAAAGACAAAGAGAAAAATAAAAACACACCCATTGGTACTCTGGTACTGTCTCAACCCAAAATCACAGGTTATTATGATGTGATAACAGCACCTGCAGATGTGAAAGAGCATACTGCAGTCAAATCTCCTTCTGAGGAAAGATTTCCCTTTTGTTCTCTGCATGCTGATACTAATATGGACAACAATGGCTCATTGCTTAACCTTTGTCTCCACATTAAGAGAACTTCCCTGGGTCCTTCATCATGTATTATAAGTACAAATGTGTCCAGCAGCCCAGATCTGATGCTTGAGATCATGGACTGCTACATCCAGCAGTATAAGCAAGTGCGAGCAGGCGGAATCCATTCTTTTCTGTAACAATTCCTTTGACTACCAGGCTGCACTGTCCAGCCTCAAGTCACATATTAATTCTATGTTAGCTAAATAGATTCACTATTCACACTATGTACTAATACAATGGTACAACAATGTGAATTGAAACACATTTTAGCAAACGTGGCGGACAACATAGCCGACAACAGTGATGATCTGCACCCATCCAATTCGGCCAATCACAAAATCCATGAAACGTACAAGGCTTCTTCTACCCACCAATCCGACCTCTTGGCTGTATGCATGTCACATCACCAATGGTTGATATTACTGATACCTCTTTGGCAATTACCGAGGCACTGACTATGACCAAACATAAAAACATGAATGGGCAGTGGGAGGTTCTTACCTCAGAAAATGCTTCTGTGGTTAATATTATAACTGAGATGATGCATTGGAAGCATTATGTAATGAGATGGCTATGACTCATAGCCCAGTCATTCAATGTTAAAAAAGATGATGGAAGCTCCAGTGTGGTCGATACATCTTCCAGCGAGAAGACTCAGCCGGGCCAAATACTACTGAAAGAACCTGTTTTTGACTTCACGTCAAACTACCTTTAGAAAGATACAAGGTGCTGGTTCGATCAGAAAAGTAGTATTGGAGGGCCTAAAGACCACTTGATCAGGCCTGAGCAAACCACCTTCTAGAAAGAAAACTCAGAACACACTACAATTACACACCATCCACAAACATCGGGAGATTATACATACATTGTTGCAGGGTCCTTCCACGCAGTTTGCAACCTTTGCCTCTTTCAATGTACCATCACATATACAGGCCTTGTTAGATCAGTAAGCCTTTGAGGTGCCACCTCTAAGAAACCCTTTTCAATGCTCCTCTGCTCTGCCCATAGTGCTGCATGGCATTTTTAATTTGGCTACCTATTGATAGCCTGCTACTCCTCTTCCATTCGGTAAATTGATTTTGTTAGAAGGACTTACTCCCAGAGTTGACAGCCCTTTTCTCAATTGCGCTCAGTCATTAACATTGTGGGGCAAAATCAGACACCTTACATCTATCAACAGTGATGACATAACACCTATTGAATTCCCTAATCAAGACAGTGCTATGAACTGGGTGTTCATTGAATGTGCTTCCCCAGCAATAGTTTATCTTATATGCACTTGTATAGGCTGATTTCCCAATTTGGGCTTCAAACTTACTGTATCTGGTAAACAGATTGTTCAAGTGGACGTGCATGCAGATGTACCATTAATTAAGCCAACTTCAATTAGTAACAGCATTGCATCGACACATGCCACCAAAAGAACCAGTCTCAGGGTGGTTTTCAATATTTCCACGGCCCATCAAAGTACTGTAAGAGAGACTATTTGATGGGTTTGAGATACCCTCAACTTGAATAGGTACTGACAGCATTCGGCACCAACTGAGGTTAAATGGATTTGTTGGAATACATGTGACTATCGTTTATTCTTAGCCCATCCTCAGGGCAAGACCTTGATTGTCTCATGCAGAGTCTTCATTTTACAAGAGACTTTGACAATTAAAGATGCCATTCTTGATGGCTATGTTATATTGCCCTGGCCAGCAAGATGCAGACAATGAGGATGCCCTGTAGGAGCCCTAGCAATAGCAGCATGAACAGTTTATGATTTAAAACTCTACTCTGTGTCTCCGAACTCTCCATATATTTTGCCTGCCCTTTTCACTGTCCCTGGCTCCCCTGTACCTCTGTTGTTAATCATAAATGTATAGAGTCTGCTTGGTGGAATAGTACAGACATCCATTAGGTAAGTTTTGGCTAATTGGTTTGAGATATCCGAATGGTAGACTCATAGTGGCTGGTGACTTTAATTCACCTGAGATATCATCAATCACTGCTCCTTTACTAGATGATGCTGCCTTTGATCCGGGTTTGTCCACTAATTTTCTTCCGACAGGTAGGGTCCTAGATTGGGTTAATCTTTCACATAGTTGACTTTTCTTGCCTGAATTATAAAGCAGGCAATACTAAAAAGCTCAGTCCCACGTGGTCTAATGGGAAAAAGCATCTCCTATTTAGATTTTGTTTTTGTGGATCTGACCTATTGTGAACTTTGCAGTAGTTTTTCATCACTATTACTCCACTTAGAGACCACGTGGTTTTATCATGGTCTTACAAACGTTGTTCTCACAAAATCTCTTACATTGATTCTTGGATTACTATTAACATTCAGGGGAATCGGATAATCTGGTCTAGCAAGAATGTTTTAATTATTAGCAACTTTGTTTTTCAAAATGAAAAGTCATTTACACAATGGCTGGAGCAGACCGATTGGGATCTTTTCTCACTAATGCAACTTTTGAGGAAGGATTTACATCTTGAACTGCAAACAATAGTAGAGAATACATACAACCATAAGAAATTTGACGTAGTAATACAACATGCAACAAAGGCTAATTGTAGGAAATGGTTAGTTGTTACCGGTAAACTCCTGCACAAACTGAATCAGAAAATGTTACTTCTTAAGGAGGCCCGTACGCAGTACAAGACCTGGCTTAGAAACACAATTTCAATAATGCAAACTGGAAATTCCTTTTTGGTCTAATTTGTGGCGACAACAAGACATTCTGGTCAATGGCAAGAATTTTTATTAATGGCCAGTCTCTACCAGAACTGAATCCAGTTGGTGAATCTGACTATTTCTGGGCCATATCGAAACTTTATCATAAGCCCCTAATTTTATCTCTAAACAGGCTCCCTATGTCTCATCAGCCTCCTTAAAATCAGGCTTTGACAGGGATGAAATTCTCCACATGATTAAAAGACTTAAAAGTTCCAGAGCTTCCGGTCCGGGTTTCGCTGGCAAGTAAAGTCCTCAAGGAAAACACTGAATTTTGGCCTGGCGTACTCAATCAGCTTTTCCATAAGATTTTAAATAGTGGTAGTATACCAAAAAGCGGGCGGAAATCAATATTAGTACCTGTTTTTTAGAAATGGAAAGCCTACTAACCCGCAGGATTACAGATACCTGGCAATGCAAGACATAAGCCAGAAAATATTTACGCCCATTCTTTTGACACACTTATCTTGATGGGCAGCAGACAAAGGAATGCTTGCTCCCTTAAAAAACGGGATTTTGGAAAGTATTTAATCCCCTTCACAATGTAAATACTCTCCAATATGTAATGGAAGCATCTAAGAGCAAAATTAAATGTAAACTCTGCCTTGCTTTCATTGATTTTACAAAAGTCTTCCACGCTGTGTCCCGTTCCTTCCTATGGAGGAAATGAAAGACATGGAGTATAGACCCTTCCTAACAATTTTAATTACCACTTCATACTTAGACATGGTAGTAGTGGTGCGTACCAACCAGGAGGGGACAGGGTCAAGTGAAATAATGAACAACATCTGTTTGTTGAAACAGGGATGCGTGCTGGCCCCAATGCTCTACAACCTGTATGTGGCAGATTTGGGTCCAGCTATTACAGCAGCGCAAAACCTTCCACCCGCTTTGCCGGCTTCCAAGTCTCCTAGCTTGGTTATGCTGACAGTAAAGTTCTTTTGGACCTAACCCCTATTGGGTTGCAGCACTTATTAGAAGCCATGTCATCTTATGGCACCAAAAACCATGTAAAGGTAAATTATGTTAAAACTAAAGTATTGGACTTTGGTGACATACGAAAGGTGAATACATTTTGATGACGGATGGAGTATTTTTAGAGAATGTGAAGTGATATATATACTTAGCTTTCCCAATTGGAGTATCCCCCATGCCTATTTTTATGGAGATTACCTACGTCCCAAAGTCCATTAGAAATGGCTTTATTTTATGAAATGTGCCAAATAAAAGGGGGGGTTACAATAGTTAGGGCCTGATTCAGGTATACCAGAGAAGTATAATACCTGTGATTCTCTATAGCCTGGCCTTTACCTGAAGTAAAAATATCATGGTTGCTAAACTTGTTGGCAAGATATTGCGATCAATCTTGGGAGTTCTAGCCACTGCACCAATGCGAGCTGGGTGTACCTTCTGCTCGCTCTTTGTGGCTGCACCAATGGTGTAGCCTCTTCTGAAAAAGTATGACTTGCCCCCCAGGTATGGGATCATCGATAGCTCTTGATTCTAATAATTATTTGAGTTCTCCAATACTTTTTTATCCAAATAACCTTGTACGGGCTTCATCATTTTAGTAATTTGGAAAATGTTTCTGAGGAAATGTTTTAAAGCTTAGTTATTTACAAATGTTAAAGAAGAAAACTAAAACCTGTTTTGTACCTAATATCCCTCTTTTATTTTTCTTTTATATGTGATCTAAACTTCTATTATACGTATATTTACTTCTTTTGTAGTGCTAAAGGTTATTATGATGGAACCAACTCACAATACAAACAAACAAAAAATAGAGAAATGTTGAAAGTTGAATTTTTCACACCTTTCCTAATTAATGCACATCATCATTTTTTCACAAACAATAAAAGTGAAGCTACTCGAGTCTTTGAAAAGAAATGTATCCAAAATCCAGCTCAGCATGTCCTTAATAACATCATACAATTAAGAATTAAGTATAATAAACTTACTTCAGAGTATTCTTGTTCTATACTATTACAATACAAAGCTAAGATATATCAATTCTCTAATAAGACAAGCAAATCACGTGCCTCCTAACTCAGGTTGAAAGAGAAAGAACCAGGATTGCATTGATTGAGGATACTTTAGGTAACAGAAAATGTCTAGACAAGGATATTATTGATATTGTTTTCTAATTCTACCAGAAATGATATACTCCAGAATCAAACCCAAGCAATCCTCATAGTAACAATGTCCTTAGGAGCGTATCTCGCTGCACCTACCATGCACTAGATATTCCCTAGTTGAATAACCCATCAGTCAGAATGAAATTCTTACTGTTCTCCTGGACCTTACAAAAGGTAAAGCTATAGGTTCAGATGGGCTCACTATCGATTGCTTTACTCATTTTGAAGATGTACTAGTCCCAAATCTGCATGGACTTGTTTCTCATTTTATTTCATTATCTAAATCTAAAGGAAACTTTACGGAAGCCATGGTAATTGTTTTCCAAAAACCCAATAAAGACCCTGAGCTCTCCCAAAGCTACAGAGCTATCTCCCTTAGCAATGCTGATTGTAAAATTGTTGCTAAGATCTTGTCAATAGACTCCTTCTAGTTGTACCTAATTTAATCAAGAGTGATCAAGGGTGACTATCTTCTTCTAACATGAGATTGTTTCTGGATGTTGTAGATGTTGTTTCAAAACACCCCTAGTCAGCTAATTCTCTTGATGTCTTTGACATGGTGGAATGGGATATTATGTTTGATGTGCTCAGGTGGCATGATCTGTGTGATATCTATGATATCTTTGATTAATGTGCTCTTCTCAAACCTGAAAATTGCCATCTTTATTAATGGCCAATTGTCTTCTTACATCCCACTGTGTAGAGGTACTAGACAAGGGTGTCCTCTCTCTCCCCTTCTGTCAATACTAGCCATTGAACCTTTTCGGGAGACAATCAGACTTGACTCAATGATACAAGGTATTACCATTGGGGAGGTACAAATGAAATTAGCGGCGTACGCTAATGATATCCTTTTCATTCTAATTCTCCAAAATCCCAATTCAAGCTTACCAACTTTGTTAGCCATAATGACACACTTTTCATTAGCTTCTAGCAACAATCTCTATATGGATAATAAGAGGTATTACCCCTTAATATCTACTGCTCTAAACACTACATCCAACCCTATGGTATGAAATGGTGCCCAAAGGAAAATACATATTTAGGTATATGCATATCCTTCTCAGATAAAGATATGTTAAAATAAAATGTCAACATTGTTTTATTTAGAATTTGAGACCTTAAAATCTCATGGTCCCCACTATATATGTCCTGGTGGGGGCAGATTCAGACCATCAAAATTATGATATCCCCAATTGTTTTGTATACTCTATGTATGCTCCCTCTGCCTATTCGCTCCATATCCTATACAGCAATTGATTAATCTCTGGCCAAATATCTATGGGATGAGAAAAAACATAGATTTCCACTAGGCAACCTCAAGGGATTTGCTCTAAATGGGGATGTTGGGTTCCCAGATTTTTTAAAGTATCATTCTGCTTTTGTGTTGAGACAAGCTCAATTGTGGATTTGCACCTATGGACTACAATACTACACCGACTTTGATAAGTTTGGAAAATAATATGCTTTTGCTTCTATCACTGACAGATTGTCGTATGTTTTTATAATTAATCGTTATCACTGACAGATTGTCATTTGTTTTTATAATTATTTGTTTTTAACGTGCTTAATCTCAGCGAGTGGTTTCTAAGCGTGGCATCGGGATTCGAACCTGTGTTGCACTACGTTGTTTTGCTACCAAGACAAACGCGCTTTCCCTGAGCTATCCTTCCTCCCCTGTTTACTAGGAGGAACTGATTCATCAAATGCACTAATGTCATCTTTTGTGCCAGACATATTACAATGTATATATACTCTGCTAACTCACCCCAATTTGTCTCATAATATCTGAGGTTCAATGATCTGATTCATATTAATGACAAAATGGTCATCTGGAAAGTGTGGTTTATTAAAGGTATTACATATGTACATCAATTATTTAATCAAGGGACCCCACTTACCTTTAATGAATTCAGAGTGAAATGCTCTACTCCAATTTCCTTTTGGCATAAATACTCTATTTTAATCACTGCTTTGGTGGATAACTTTGACCTTTTGGTGAGCACACCCTCTCTCAGTGATAAAAGACTACAATATATGCATAATCCTCATGTACTGCTTCAATAGATTATAAAACTCTCTCTGTGAAAACTCTCTCCGATACCCAGAGGGGTCACAGTTGGCTTGGCAACAGGACTTTTTTTTAAACTATTGAAGATAACCACTGGCCACATGGTGTTGTCACTTACACCATGCTCTTTAAACGTAGAATGGTGCAAAATGACAAATGTTGGTGTTGTCCTATTACTATATTCAATCATATGTTCATGGAGTGTAAGTTCATTAGAACGTGTTTGGAAAATGTTTGGGGAATTATGAAACCTATTTTTAAAAATCAAGATGACTTTACTTTAAAGTTTCTTCTTTTCATTAGTTCATTTTGCAATGCATATTAGGGATCAATACTGGTCTTCTGTTTGATCTTTTTATTCTGGTAGCTATCCAAACTTGTACAGCCAATTGGAAGAATCTCAATCACTTTAACCATAACATCTGGTGGAATATGTACCACTCACAGATTATAAAGATGTATTGCCTCTTACCCCTGTCTGTTGCATAAACATGAATTGAAGTTCAAAGCCTTTTTGGACGTCATTTCTATTGATGTTTCTTCGCACTAAATATTAATGTTACTTTTAGGTTGTCCCATTTCCCCTTTCTCCTACCTTGCATCTGTCCTCTTTGTCCTTATGTTTTACCCCTACTATAAACATGTGTTATATTCATTACCATTATCGTTTACTCATATGCCTTGGTTCTATCTGTAATTTTTCGTTAATATTACGTTGTTTTACTTACAATTGTTTGCATGCAAAATTGTTACCCATTATTGATGTCATATGTCTATGTTCCACTAATCTTCCTAGAATGCAAGCAGCAGTACACTTGTTTATCTATACATGTTCTGCATTCTCCAGGACCAACGGTCTGGGTGAGTTTCAAGGAGGCTGAAGGCAAGCAGTCAAGAAGACCATGCTTGCCCTCCCCCTTACTTAGCATCCCGGCCAGAATCTGCCACAAACCATGCCTACGTATTCTGCGTCAGAGTAGTCTATGATAGATGTCTACCAGATGGAGACTCAGGAAAGTCCTCATCTGGGGAACAGGGAAGGCACTCCCACCCATAACACCCTTTCATTTTCCTGCATTAACCCCTTAAGTGCCAAGGACGAGAATGCTCATCCTTTTTGCATTGACTTGCATAATAGCCTCGCAGTTATGGACACCCCGGTTCAACGATGTACCAGTGTCGGGAGTTCAGCAAATGCCCAACTCTGCAGGTCAGACAGACCTCCTTACTCATGCCTTGAAAGAAGCCACCTCTGCCTCCCTCCGCCTTAATGCTATTACATTGTTGAAACATAAAGTATGAGTACTCAAATAGAGGCATATTCTAATAATGTCCCCATTTATTTTACTGTTTGCCTCGTTGAAAACTCACCCTCGCTTCACATTAATCCTCAAACCGTTTACTAAAAGAACCAGGAAGGCAAACTGTTTATTCTAAGGTAAATGTTGTAAAAAAAAAAAGCAGTCTGTAACTTCATTAAATTTTAATGTCCTCCTAGTGTATCATTCATGTTTTTTTTAAAAAGACTCTTTGGTGTGCTTTAACAATTGATACATCTGGTTTATGTTGAATTTCTATGAAATATTTGCCACCTAGAGCTTGCGTGTGACAGAATGTTCAGTGCATGTGTCACTGCGTGCTTTTTAGCACTATTCTGAAAAAGATATGTGATTTCATTTTGTACCTTGGTCGTTGTCTGGGGTAGCTAGAAAGCGTATTTTTGAATCACGTCTGAAAATAACCCACATAGTTTAGGTGTCAGATGTTCAAAATGTCAAGAGCACTGGCCTTAGCAAAAAACAATCTTTTGGGTCTCAATGTCATATTGAAAATGCCCTTCCTTTCAATGTGCACTGCGCGCTTGCACATGCCATGTCTGCCTGTAATCCAAATCAAAAGACTGCTCGAGTGTCTTCGGAAGGGGCACTAAATATAGTTTGGCCTATCCTAACAAAAGGCTCGAGAGACCAGTGAGCACATCCTCTTCTGCCAAGATGTGCCCGCTTCTGAAGGCAGAACACAAAGTGACATTTTCCGCTCAGCCATTATTCAGTGTATAACCCAACGAGTCCACTGCCTTCATTCTTCTCAGGACACCTGTTGTGTGACAAGTTCTTCAAAGGTTTCCTCAAAAGATGGAAAATATCTGCAGAGTGACCTACATATTCAACATTTGGAATACGTTACAGAGTAGACGCAGTGTGTCTTTATAAACACATGCACCGGAAGTAGGAGAAACCATCCTTCCTGCTGGAATTTCATTTAATGGTGTCCTTGAAAACTTGTATTTCTTGGTTTCCACTTTTTTTTGTTAGTCTCTGCACTCTGTGTTTTACTGAGGAAAAACGTGCACATAGTTAGTGTGTTATTCTTCAATGTTTTCTTTTATATTAATGGTAATTTCTATAGCACCACCATATAAAACAACTCACCTTGCGGCGTGTGAAAGAGGGTGAAAACGGTGCAAGCGAAGAGGTACAGGAAAATGGGTATAGGAAGGAGATACCAAGGAAGGGAAAGGATGGGAAGCATGAATGTTGTGGATATTAATGTGAAACATGCATTTGTCTGACAATCTATTTAAAGAGGGAATCAGTGCATTTTAGGCAAACAGTTTAATTAGAAGCTTGAGGATTTGAGCCCTCATTACGAGGTCGCCAGTAACCCCCCGTTGCTACCAGGGGGCTGCCACCAACCCTGTATTACCGTTGCCGCCGGCTGACATCCCAGTGAATCCGGGATATCACAAGAGGCGGTGGTACAGTAAATTCCCATTCCCATGGAGTCCTATAGGACTTCTTGGGAATGGGAACCATGAAGCACTGGCACTATTAGTAATGGTGCTGGTGGTTCAGTGAAAAACATTCCGGTAGGGGCCTGAACTCCCGGCATTTCAGGCCTGCCAGTAGTTCAGAACCCCTACTGGCAAACACAAAGTGAGAGGATCCAGAAAAAGTGCTGGTAACTTGTTCCTGGCACCTTTATTTCTCGACCGGCTCTCTCATAATGAGGCCCCTTTGGCTATTTAAAGAAGCCAATGTCTGTATTTATGATGTAGTTAGTTTTTGATATATTCTAGATTATAGTAGTATTACTATTCTTCTGGATCACCAGCTCTACCCATCACCTGTGTACTACCGCAAATATCCATACTGTCCCCAATGATGTTCAATCTTTATATGGAACCCTCTTCTCTCCACACCATCCACATTCTCCAATAGGCAGATGACACACAGATCTACCTCAAGATATCCTCCATTGAAGAAATCCACAGGGTCAAGGCCGGCCTCACATTGGTCCAGTCCTGGATGTCCAGTACTTACCTGAGGCTCATCCCCTCCAAGACTGAATTCCTATTGCTGACCAAAAACACCATACATACTGGCATCCAGACATGGCTCTCTGCTATGAACCTTGGGGATTCACACCCCATCTGGGCCTCTCCGCCAAGTCCCTTGGGTTCAACATCGACAGACACCTCATGTTCAAACAGAACATAGCAAAGCAATGAAGACTCGAATAGTCTAGCACCACTTTTCTCTCCTGTAGAAAATCAAGCCCTTCATCCCAGAAAACAACTTCAGATGCGCTGCCCAAGTCTTGAAGCACAAAGTAGGGAGAACTACACATGCACTTTGTAGGCATAGGAGAATACCAACACAGCATTAGGCATACACACATCTTAATGGCAGGGGAGATTGCCAATGGAGGGTGAACCTCATTTGTGTTTAAAAGGTGGAGGACACCCAGGCACTGGAAGGTGTTAATGGACTGTGTAGGTGCATTCTGTATGCAAAGGAGAAGGAAGGGGCATGAAGAACCCAACATGCACTTTGTTGGTGGATGTAAATTAAAATGGAGGTTTATGTAAATTAGGTTTTTGTAAGTGGGGAAAACACCAAAGCTATAAAAACTCAACAGGCATTTTGTAGGCAGAGTAGAATGCCAATGCAGTGTTAGGCACATGCAGATTTTGTAGGTGGGATAGAACACCACAGCAGGGATATAATCACACATGCATTTTGTAGGCAGAGGAGTATTTCATGGCAGTCTTAAACTTGCATACATTTTATGAACAATTGAGAATGTCAACACGGGGAGAATGGAAGAACCACAGGTGTGTTTTATGCAGAGAAAATTGCCTGCTTAGTGTTAAGTACTCATGGTATTTGTAGGTGGGGTAGAAAGGAAAACCACATGTGTATTGTGTAAGTTGAGGAGAATAACAAGGAAGTTTTAGGCACTCTTGCATTTTGCAGGCATTCCAAATCAGGGAGTTTCATTCATGAGTGTTGTAGTCACAGGAGAATGCTTATGGGGTATTTGTTTGACAACATTACTAGTGTCCTACAGATATGCAAGGATGAATAATGAATTTTAACCATATTCTCATCCCTCACACTTCAATAAAACAACAGTGATCCAAATCATAAATGTAAATGAGGGAAAGATAAGAGATATATCTCCTGTACCTTTTGTGTAAATGTGAGGTGAGTCATAGGCAGGCTATACTCTCAAGAGAGGTGTGAATGTAAGCCATGCGTAGCCAAAAAGTTAAACACTTAAAAGTATTGGAATGTCGAAGCTGGGTTCCTTAAATATATATATACATATATATATATATATATATTTTAATTAAACACAATGAACAATAACAATTGTTCTAGAAAACACTACACAAAAACCCACCCCTGCAAAGGAATACAGAGAAATGCAGAATGTAATAATGCACACACTCTGGATACTAAATGGGGAATAAAAGACAATGCCACTAGTGGTATTAAGTCCATTCAAATAGAGTAAAATGCAGGTCTACATTGACTGAAGTTTATATTTCATAGTAGAGGAATCAGCGTATGTTTGCAAACTTTTACATACAGTACAGAAGATCAGAAACTGTAAGAAATCCCCACGGGCACGAAACAGAATTCACAATATTCTCAAAGGGATAGACTTCAACCTGGATCTAGTTATCAGTGAACGATCATGTAAGCTTTTGGGCGTTTTTAAATGCTTTTGTAGGACATTAGTAATTATAATAGCATGCAATCAATTCATCGGTTTCATCAATTCACCAGATTCTCTCTGCAGGACCATGGTCTCCAGCATCCTCTTCTTGTAACTCAAACCTGCTTGAGCATTAATAACTCAAGGATTTAAGAACATTTTGACCAGTGATTATCATTATACATAATTGTTTCATGTGCCATAGCCAAGGAATTGACAGATAATCACCTTCAGATGACATCATGTGATTAAGGATTTAGCACATCAAAACCATTTTCTGATTACATCATATTTGAAGCCAAGGTGCCATAGGTACCAATAGCAGTTCATATTCCAAGTACAGCAAGCCTACTTCTTGATGTATTTGGATATTCAAAGCAGAAGTAGGTAAACTTAAAATATATTCTGTTATACCTGTATTGATGCAAGCCTATAGTACCCGCAAATCTTCATACTGTTTGTCAAAATTGCTTTGGCTTTAATCGAGTATACACTCAACATCATCTCAATCAGGTCAGAAATGTATTCTTTAGAAAAGCTAAATAGCCCTCCTATGACCTGCAATATATGTTCCTTTGCTTGTCACAATTCGTATTACCCCCATGTACAGATGTACAAGTCATGTAGATAGTCGCATACATGTATCACCACTCCCAAAGAAGGATGGACATCTGTCATGCTGTATCCTGGAATTACTATGGCCCACCATCAACGCCAATTTAGACACATTTATGTCAAGGTCTAGCTATCAGGACTGAATCAGCTGTATATGCCAAAATCGGAATGAATAGTTCTCCAAAATGGCGGACGTCAGCCTTTAGATTACTTAAGACATGTGTACATTTGTCAACATAAAGTGTGAATAATAGTGGGACTAACAAACATCCCGCTCTTACACGTGATTCTACAGGAAACCAGGGAGTGCACTGTCCTTCTCTGGCTGAACTAACACATGCCTTAGAATTAAGACGGATGGTAATTAATATGTAGACTAAATACTGGGGCAGTTGCAATCTCTCAAACAATGCTACAGATTTTGTCAGTTTACCATTTCAAAGGCAGTTTTTAGGTGCATAAAATCAAGATCGATCCTCTCCTTCTTTATGAATATAGAATTTGTGATGACTAAATAAAAATGCAAGGTCTGTCCATCTCAACAGCCAAGTGGGAAGTCCGATGCTAATTTGGAAGTCTTTCATTTGTTCTTGACTGTTCGATGGCATTGAAACAGCCTTCTTAATGGTGAGCTAGTGGGTCACACTAGGTACATTTGCATTGAGTCGCAATTATCCAGATGGGGAGCGGGCATCAAGTTAGATTCGAGTGGAAGCTTCTGTAGTTTGATCTGACATTGGAAGGATATGGTTGAAGAGGCCACCAGGGTCAGTACACTGATAAAGCTTTGGGTTGATGAAAAAGATGCTGGTGGTTTGAGTTGCTTTTTTGAGATGTGGTAATTCAAAGACTTTTTGTTCTAATTGTGATGATCTAAACACTCAGCTGTTATGGTATGGCATCAAACTGGTCCAAGGATCAGCAAAACAGTTTGAAGGGATTTAAAGAAGTGGAAAAGGTATCTTTGTTGGTCCTGTTGGTTTGAGGGAACTTGGTCAACAATGGTTTTTATCTGTGGTAGAATATAGGAGACCAGATATTTTGCTTCTTCATTTGCTGTTACTCCAAACCCTGGGGCAAGATACGGCCAGGTTCTCATTCTCCCAACTGTGGGTACGCTGACAAACCCCTGAAAGAGTTCTTTACCTCCAGTGAGGTGCTGGGTACCAGTGGAGCTGGCAGAGAAGAAAGTCTTGCTCCTGCAGCAGTTCAGCCCCAATGTGCCCAAGGGATAGTTATGGTGCAGAACTTGTCTCTGCCTTAAAGCACTGCTTACCTTCACTAGTGGGAGACTTTGAAAAGGTCTGCTCTCCCAAAACAAAAGTGTTCCAAATCAATTCCTCTTGAAGTCCTTGATTGAATCCCAAATTTAATCAAAGGAAGAGGGAAAGACAACTTCCTTATACATGCAAAAAGCCACAGGGGATTGGCAAATGCAATAATGTTTTAATGGGTCCAATCCTTTTTAAGATAACAAGTGGCTTGTGCATTTTTTCCTCATACCCACAGGGTTTTGCTATGCAGGAGTTGCAGGAGGCAGGCAGGAAAGAGACACTCACAGACAAGCTAAATGGAGGAATCTCCCTTGTGTTCCGCCCTGCTTCTCTGTCTAAAGCTACTCCATTCTTTAACCCTTCACCTCAAAGGCCCTTCAATGTACAACCCTTATTGTGAGGCAGATCTTTTCTATGGAATTTCCTCATTGGAGATAGTCTCAGAGGAAAGATACTGCTGTGCGTCACTGTCCTGGCAGGAGGAATTACCCAATCTTCCAGAGTGCCAACAGTGGCAGTCATCCTCCCCTTTGTACCTTTCACTGGAATGCAGACAGAAAGTTTCTTGGAATCCACATTATCTTTCTAGCGGGTCTGAACTCACAGCTTTGACACTGTTATGCTACACATCAGATGCGTTTTATAATAATTTTGTGAGTCATTAGCTACCATACCAAAACATAGGTATGGCTTATATATCCGGATTATCCTTCTGCTAGGTTGATAATTTGCACTGCAGAGACTGTGCTTTCACAACAGTTGTCAAATAGAGCACCTGTGACCTATGTACCTGCGTTGTGCCACTAGAGAGCAGGGGCTACAGATCAGCAGAATGATGCAGCAGGACACATGAGTCAGTATGCATTTGGTATGGATCTCCTGGCAGGGGGTTCTAGTTAGCAGACCATCCATTCTGAGACTAATTGTCCACATAATGTTATTATTTGTTAAAAGTCAAACAACGCTAGGACTTTTACACCCTTACCATATGGCCTTTACTCACAGTTAGGCACATGTGCATTTTGATGGCTGGGGATAATACCAAATCAGAGAGAATCTCACAGATGTTTGGTAGGTGGAGGCAAATACCAAAGCTTTGTTAGGTGCAAAACACCTAAAACACGAAAACGCCAGAGAACCACATATGCATGTTCTCTGTATGGGAGCATGACAGAGCAGAGAGAGCAAAGAGTTTCAAGTGTTTTGTGCAGGCAAAACAGAATGCAAAAACCATTAGAACCACGCATGGATGTAGTCGGAAGAGACAGTCAGACGAAGGTTAATAACACCTGCTTTTTGCAGGTGTAGAAGGATAAGGCAGTGATAGACACATGTTTATTTCATTGGCTTGGATAATGCCAAAATATGGAGAAACACAAATGTGTTGTGTTGTTGGAGTACAATATCAACGTAGTGACAGTAGCACATGCTTTTTGTAGGCAGTGAAGAACATCAAAGCAGGGAATAACACGCATGCGTTTTGTAGGTGAAGTAGAACGGCAAAGCAGTGTTAGGCATGGTATGAAAGCATTTATTTATTAATTTATTTGTAAGTGTATAAAGAAGCTTACAAGGGACAAAGGCATCTAGGTGCTAGTTAAAAAAGCAATTAAACAGTAGTGGAAAAAGTGAGAAAAAGGGGGATGGTGGGAAACTGGGAAGTGTTAGTTGAAGAGGTGGGTTTTGAGATTCTTTCTGAAGGAGTTGTAGGAAGGTACATCTCGCCGGTAGGGTGGGAGGTCATTCCAGCAGTAAGAGGTGTGGTCTGGGAAGCTGGAACCCCCCAATCATTTCCAGTTGAATCTGGGTGTGATGAGGTGATGTTTGTAGGCGAGTCTTACAGGCATTGCGGAAAAAGCTTTCTTAATTTTTTGGACAAGGTATATGGGGCGTCATTAGGAAGGCATGGGAGGTTGATAGACGGGATCTTGAACTTGATTCGGTACTTGCTGGGAGCCAGTGGACAGATTTCTCTAGCCTCTGAAGCTGGATTGTGCTTGCCAATGCCCAGTGCCACACATAGGGAATTATTTTGTATTATTTGTAGTTTAAGGCACATTTTTATCAGATTTGCAGTATAGTAGTGAGTTGCAGTAATCAAGTTTAGATCCAATGAGGGCATGTAACTCTCCAAGCCAATTCTTGGTGAACAGGAAGTGTTTACTGGAGTTGATGAACTTGGTGGCATAGCCTGAAGATGAGGAAATGTGGTTGACCTGTCGGATCATGCTTAATGAGGAGTCGATGATGAAAGCTTTGAATGCCTGGTTTAGTTTTGCCAGGTGGGCGGGAGGGCCAATGAGCAGGAGCTCTTTTTTATTGTCGTTAAGACAGAGGCTGTGGTTGTCCATCCAAGATTGGATAGCTTTGTAGATAGAGTTTATTCTGAGAGTGCCCTTGGGGTGGTCACCATTAAGTGGGATGAGAATTTGTGTATCAGCGGTATAGCTAGTATATGAAATGCTGAGAGAGTCAATATGATCAAGAACAGTGGTTTTGTGTACATATTCCAGAGTGTGGGAGTGACACTGGATCCTTGGGGTACACCACAGGATTTAGCGATGGGATTGGCAACATTATCTCCAGCAAAGACTCTGGAGGATCTATAAGCCAGGAACAAGGCCACCCATTTGACAACGTCAGAAGAAAAAAAGACAGAGGAGATGAGGTCTTGCCAGATGGTATTGTGGTCTATGAAGTTGAACGCCTCTGAGAGGTCGAGCAGTAGGAGATGTGTGAGTTTGCATCAGTCATTTGTGTCATCAAGCTGATTCTTGAGGTCTAGGAGGTCCTTTGTCTCTGGTTTCAGGCTTTGGCGGGGGCCAGGAGGTCAACGATTTTTATTATTCATCCGGAGAGGCAGTGTCCTGGATGGGAGGGAGGGTGTAGTTAAGTAGTAGGATCATCCTGTCGCTGGTCAAGTTGCAGGTGCTATGGGCCAGGATGGTAGAAGGGGCAGCAATTTGCTTGATGTGTTTGATGCAGATGTAAAAGTGAAAGTGATGGTGTGATGATCTGACAATGGTTATGGAAGGTTGTATAAGATGGAGATGTTACTATCATGAGCAATGAGCCACTCTAAAATACGGCAGTGGGAATTTGTAGGGTCTGTGATGTGCTGAGTGCAGCTTGAGGCTGCTGTGTAGTTGGATAAGGCAGTGGCCTCAGTGCCCAAGGGGTCATTAAAGCCAAGGTTGAGGTCGCTAGGAAGTAAGAGTTGGGTAGTGGGTTTAAGGTTTGTGGAGACAAGTTGGGTAAGATCATCCTTGAAGGTAGTAGTGGGCCTGTTGGTCAAAAGATGA
Source organism: Ambystoma mexicanum (assembly GCF_040938575.1). Taxonomy (NCBI): domain Eukaryota; kingdom Metazoa; phylum Chordata; class Amphibia; order Caudata; family Ambystomatidae; genus Ambystoma; species Ambystoma mexicanum. Next base: position 930,985,815 of record NC_090941.1, read on the forward strand.
GGTGGATGGTGATGGTGGCATTGTGAGAGCATTTTAGGTTGCCCGAGAGGGATTCGCAATTGCGGATAGAGGTTGATTTGGTGGAATGCAAAGGGAGGGAGTCCTTGTAGAACACCACCCCCTTTTTTGAGTTTCCTGTTACATTGGAGCATAGTGTAGCCCATGGGGATAGCAATGGATAATGATGGGCCGGCAGTGGGGGTCAGCCATGTGTCTGTTAGGACAAGGATGTCAAGGTTGTCTAGGATGATGAGATCTAGGAACTCAGGAGCATGGGCAGTCAAGGAGTTTGTGTTGAGAAGGGTGCACCAGAGAGGTGTTGTCAGAGTTGTTGTCAGAGGCCTAGTGGGATGTAAGTCTTCCACAGTTTGGGTAGTGTTAGGTTGAGTTCCTGAGTGAGGAGGTGGTGGTTTTGGTGGTAGAAGGTGGCAGGGAATTGTATGGTATTGAAGGTAGGCATTGTGAAGTTCAGCAGCTGGGGGAGTGAATCAATGATCGGTGCACAGGACCACGAAGCAACGTTTGCAGTGTGTTCTCTCAGTGGGTGAGACAGGTTATGATCTGCAAGAATGCTTCTAGACTGACGAGGGCTGTAGGAGCTGAGTTAGCATCTCGCAGCAATGGTAGATGGAGGAGCCTGCCTGATGCAGCAAGATGACTGTGGATTTGCGAGGCAGTTTGCAGGGTGGTATGGTTGCCCGTGTTCCGTGAAGCAAACTCTTTTGTGTGGGCTTGATGCAAGAAGGGAGAATGGGGGAATCTAGGAGGGGCATTTTTGTAAGTATCTGATAATGTGTTTTAGTGTGAGGGGTGGACGGACAGAGAGATAGTATTGGTGGTAATAGACACCATGTATTGCGTTCCGAATTGGTGGCACAGTTAGGAGGCAAGTAGTGGGAGGCCCTTGGCAACAATTCAGGCTGGTGATGGGTTCTAACAGTTTAGGTGAGTGGGGAGCATAAAGTCAATGGCGGATGAAGCGTGGGGTTCAGGGATGACCGTGCTTTTTCGGCTTGCACTGGCAAACACCCTATGTCTGACTATGTCTAGTTTCTGCACGCTGGGTAACGGAATTGGAGCTTTTGACCCATTTGCAGACTGGACAAGGGTTGGTCTACAAATCAGGGAGAACTACACATGAGCTTTGTAGGCAGAGGAGAATACTGAGGTGCTGTTAGACTTGCATGCATTCTGCAGGCAGAGGAGAATGTCAAAGCAGAGGGAAACCTCAGTGTATGTCTTTGTTTGTTTGTTTGTTTGTTTGTTTATATAGCGTGCAAGACCCTAAAGTTTCTAGGTGCTTAAACTTAAGAGATTAGTTTCAGTGCCTCAGGTTACAAAAAAGGAAGCGTAAGAAGTGCATTACAACATTGTGCAACGTGTAAAGATAATACATAATATGCAAAGTGCAAAAGAGAAGTACATGGTGATCACATCCATTAAGCCTGCCCCCATGTTGTAGAGTGGCAGCAACACAGAGATGCAAAGTCCAAATCAGTGGGCAAATACATGGTGCCTACCCCATGTTGCAAGGCGGCAGCAGCACACAGATGCGAAAGTCAAATCAGTGGGCAAATGCATGTGGCCTACTCCATGTTGCAGGATGGCACCAGCACACAGATGCGAGAGTCCGGCAATGGGCAAATACATGGTGCCTACCCCATGTTTCAGGGCGGCAGCGGCTCAGAGATGCAAAAGTCAAACAATGGGCACATACATAGTGCCTACCCCATGTTGCAGGGTGGCAACAGCACACAGATGTGAGAGTCAAACAATGGGCATAAACATGGTGCCTACCCCATCCTGCAGGGCGGCAGCAGCACACAGATGCGAAAGTCCAGCAATGGGCAAATACAGGCTGCCTGCCCCATGTTGTGGGCGGCAGCGGCACATGGATGCAAAAGTCAAACAATGGGCAAATACATGGTGCCTGCTCCAAGTTGCAGGGCAGTAGCAGCACACAGATGTGAAGGTTAAATCAGTGGGCAAATACAGGGTGCCTACCCCATGTTGCAGGGCGGCAGCAGCACACAGATGCGAGAGTCCAGCAATGGGCCAATACAGGCTGCCTGCCCCATGTTGTGGGCGGCAGCGGCACATGGATGCTAAAGTCAAACAGTGGCCAAATACATTGTGCCTACCCCATGAAACAAGGCGGCAACAGCACACAGAGGCGAAAGTCAAGCAATGGGCAAATACATGGTGCCTACCCCATGTTGTAGGGCGGCAGCAGCACACAGATACGAAAGTCAAATCAGTGGCCAAATGCATGGTGCCTACCCCATGTTGCAGGGTGGCAGCAGCACACAGATGCGAAGGTCAAACAGTGGGAAAATGCATTGTGCCTACCCCATGTTGCAGGGCTGCAGCACACAGATGTGAAAGTCAAACAATGGGCAAATGCATGGTGCCTACCCCATGTTGAAAGGCAGCAACAGCATGCAAATGCAAAGATTAATTAGTGAGCAATATTAGGCTTGGAAGAATGAGGTGCGGGAGGGGGAGAACATCCAGGGCAAGAAAGGGGGTAGGGGGCACACACAGCATCACAGGTGATCAAGGAGAGGGTGGGGGGCACACACAGCATCACAGGTGTCCAGTGTGTATGGGGGCACACACAGCATCACAGGCAACCAGGGTGGGTGGAAGACACACAGAGCATGACAGGGGACCAGGGGAGGGTTGAGGGCACACACAGCATCACAGGTGACTAGGGAGAGGGGGTGGGAAGCGTACCTGTAGTGGACAGGAGCAGACAGGGCCTTGATGAGGGCCTTGGATGGTTGTGGCTGACTCCCACCTACCAGATGCAATGATTGGCTGAATCTCTGCCTGCAGCCAATGGGAGGGGGGAGCATGGCCAGGCCAAGACTGAGGATCAAGTGTAGAAAGGTGGCGCCATCTTGGAGGGCCACAGAACAATGAAACTTCTCAGATTCCCATGGTAGGTAAGGCAGAATGAGCCAAAGATGATGACGAATGCTGCATCCAGGTGGATACTTTGGCAAGCACACACAATAAAGCACTTTTAAGAGAAAAATCTTTTCCTTTTCTCCTGAAATGGTGTCGCACCAATGTGTACTTCAAAATTCACACCAGGCTTACCCCAGTGGCTGCAGATGATGAATGCAGCAAGGTGAGGAAGGTGGAGAGCCTCACCAATGATTTCCGATGCTGGATGCAGGACGAAGCAGGAAGAATGAATGAAAGGGCCTCAATGTGGACCTTGGATGGGTCTTTAGGCAAAAGAGAATGTCAGGCTAGTGTTCGACACACATGCATTTGGTTGGAGGACACAAAAGTAGGGAGAACCACATCTGTATTATATAGGCAGATGCAAAGAGAGACAGGACCCAAAACCTGTATGATAAATACAATCCAAATGCCACAATAACCACTGTACCACTTTGCAAGGAAAAACAAGGTTTATTTCCTGCAAAAAAGGTCTGAGACGGTCCTGCAGAAAGAAATTGAGATGGAGCTCATCACGCCCCAAGATGTTACAGGTTATATTGCCGAAAACCACACATTTCCATACATAGGTTATAAAAGTCATTCCACCACCATCATTGGCTACCACCTATTTGACATGTTAATGTCCCCCTATAGTACCTAGAACAATTGGCCACACCTTATCTAAGCCCATTCCCTTCTACACGTGGTCCACTTCATTATCACTATTAAATCCCAATACATGATTGGTGAGAAAGTACACTGCTACAGTAATGAGTATTTTCCATCACCTGATGTGCACCCTTCTGACCCAGGCACGTTCATAGTAAGGATGGCAGGGCCAACTGTGCTTTGACAGACAAAAGCTGCACCCTTGACCTCGTACTAGATTTACTGGCATGAAATCTGCTCCTCCTATCCCAAAACACAGTGCGTTCCAGACATAGCTCCCCCTTATAGCCTTTAAACCACAGGTGTCCAATAATAATGTGACCAGGCTACCCCTCCAGAGTCTGAATGCTTCGGTTGTGCGCATCCTTGAAATTCCTATGGGATGACCGCTCATTGGGTGAGGGCAGCAGTACTCTAAATCTTTGCCTGGCCTGTTGACATCACCAAACCTTGTGTACGGTTCTCATGAATGTGTCATAAAAGGGCACATCCCTACATTCCCTCCTCACATCTAACATTCCATTACCAGCAACTTCCAGCTCTGCAGCTGAAGACAATTAACGTTTTTCTCTGCATAGCCGAGGTGCCTCTGACTTTGGTTTATGTCTTGGGGGATGGAAAGGGGATTTGTCTTGGGACTGAGCTAAATAGAGCCTCAACTCCCATCAGGGCCTTCATTGTGTCCATTGTGTACTAGGACTAAATACAATATGGCTGTTCTCTTGCCATGTCAACATGCTGACCTTGCATTTACTGCATCACCTTTCTGGCTCCATCTTCTATCTCACTTCACCTGCTTCAAATCCCTTCTTTAATACATGTGTTGCACTTTCAATGTTACTATATGATATATATAATGTGTCTGAAATCTAACTACAAGTTATACATGTTCCTTCTGCCACGTACAACTCAAACTGCTCACACTGTGGCACTTACCATTAGGTCTTTCTCAGCCTGAACCTTTTTGCCTGGCTGCGACACAATACATGCATACCAGCATTCCACCCTTTAGTTAATCCTCCATTAACTGACCCAGCTGCTTCCCTTCTTCTATAATAATCAACTTTGGGTACCCATTCCCTACACACATGGCGAAAGCTTCCTCCACTATAGGCATATTCCTCTGGAGTGCATGTCATAAAACAACATCACCCATTTCCTGCTAGATCAAATTAATGCTCTACATAGTTCTCCAGGTCAGGTGGTGGGGGGTCAAGGTACCCAGAGTTTCAGAATCCTGATATACTCTCATCATTCTTGGCTTTACAACACCTTCCTGTTTATCAGTCTGGGAATACATGTGTTTTGTTATAGGAGGAGCTCTACCTGTTGATTTTGACACCATCACAGTTGCATGTTTCGGTAGGTCCTTCGTACAGCATCTCAAAATCATCTGTTTAGAAAAACCACAATGGGAACCAGTAACCTAATCGCTATTTCAAACCATGATGGGGCCACAAGAACATTGAATCGTACCAGTAATCAACATCTACACTGCTTCCTTCTCCATGGCAATCCTCAAGTTGTCCCTATCAAATGGGTCAAAGACCCGTTACCTGCATTATTTCAGGTGATGTACGAGCAGCAATATAAACTCATTCTCTTGCACATATCCCCCCCTCCATAGCAGTGAGAAAATCCAGAATGTATCTGTTCTTGAGGGTCATTCAGAATATTTAGTCGGTTCTGGTGTTGTTTCTTTCAGGTCTTCTAAATCTGACTATTTTACTCCTCTATTTATTGTTTATTGGACATTTGTATGGCACCTATAAACAGGTGTTTCCAGGTGCCACAAGAAAAGATGGGGGGGGCATGGGAATCATAAGAATACAACAACAAGAATCAAAGAGACAATTATATTGGCCTTGTGACAATCCTACCTTACAAGTGCATGACAAGATGATACGTGAAAGGGGGTGGGGGTTGAGGAAGAAGTGCAAGAGTGGGGTACCCCTATAGGTGGGGGAGGGCAAGTGCTGGTCTGGTGAAGGCGGCAAGTGCCAGGGGAAACGGAATGGGGGGAGTGAAGTGGACAGGAGGACTGGGTTGGGTAAGTCTGGGAAAGGCAGCCGGAGGGCAAGTACTGGCTAAGGATGCTGGGAGGGACTGGCGGGGGGTGTTCAGGTCCCTGTATGACTCTGAAGGGACCAGGCCCCAGTTGAAGTCGCAAGTGGAGAGTTTATCATGCAGGAGGGGGAGAGGGAAGGAAGAGGAGAAACGGAAAGGGCTTGAGATGCTTTTGGAACTTAAGAAGATCCGGCTTAAGTCTGAGGGGGGAGGGAGGTTGCTCAAGAGGGAGGCAGCAGCTGAGGAGAGGGATCTACCTCCCACTCTCTGCTTGAATAAATGTTTGACCTGCAGAGAGTTGGAACCAGAAGACCAAAGGATTCTTGCTGGGAGGTAATTGGAGAGAGGAAGCTGGATGTAGAGAGGTGCCAGACCCCAGACACCTTGCGGATGATGCACAGGGTTTTGAATTCGATCCTTGCAGTCACTCTAGGTTTGGATCTATTAAAAAGCCATGTGCTCCATCTCTTAGTGCTTTTTCATTTTCCTCCCTTTCTTTGTCTGACATCATTATACCCCAACTGGTTAGACTATTATCTCTTTCCTCATTATCAAGATCTAATCTACTTAGCAACACAGTTCTATCCTCGTCCATCAGTGTGTTATCCGCCGTATCTCCTGTTTCCTTCTGTGGAGATCCTTTGATGCTCTCCATAGCATTATGACCGCCCTTCCCTCTCATCTGCCTGTATAGATATCCAATCCTTTTCCCTGTGCCTTTAGCCTCATGCTCACCGGCCCATGTCTGTATTCTCGGTATCCCTTGCATCTCCCTACGGGCTTGTTGTGATCCTCTCTCCTATGCCCATCGTTTTCATGCTTCAATGGATATCATACTTCTATAAACAATAGGGTATATGTTGTCATCGCTTTGTCCCCTACTGATTCTTATCTCTTCTTTCCTTCTCATACCTCTGTTCTCTTATTCCTCTCGCTTTCTTTGTAACCTGTGTTTGTTCAGTCTTTGGGCTTCTATTTCTTCACATAGTTTGTCTTCTATTCTCTCTTTCTCTTGTTTCTGTTCTTCAGACCTTATTCGTTCTTTTCTAGTTTCTTTTAATTTTCCTAATCTTCCTTGTATGAACTTTCTTGTTCTATTTCCTTCTTTTCTCTTTATTCTCTTCAATGTCATCAATGCCCTTTCCATCTAATGTAAGTAATATCTGTCCTGCCATCCTCTCTTTCTGTACTATTGCCGTTCCACTTACTTTGTCTTTCTCCCTTTTTTATCTGCTGTCTTCACTATTGTAAGCAGGAGGTGCGTATGTTGGATTAACATACTCGACCGCTGCTTTTAATTCATGTAAAGGATAGATTACCTGATTGTCTTCTGTTGTGCTATCATTTTTAAGAGGAGAAAGGAGCTGAGGGTGTTACGTCCTCCTCTTTATGCCGATTAAGCATGCACTCCTTCTCAGGTGTGCCGTCTATCTCACTTTGATACATCTTCCATAGTTCTCAAACAGCTAACCTTTTCTGTTACGTCTTCCCAGTGTATGTGGCATGCAAGTATGTCATCATGTGTCGCAGCACTGCCTTTGATAAGGAACCTTTTTGAGGCGGAGGCATGAGTGTTTTATTAGTCGTGCTTTTCACCCATTCAGCATTGTACTTTCTAATCTTAGGTATGTATCTTGGTAATGTACTGCATAGATGTAAAAGGGGAGTGTCCCCATAATGAAAAGTCATTTTAACTGTCAATAATTACCAGGTTTTTTCATTTATTATTTATTTAATCACACTTCAACAATCACTTTCGGCCAGCACCATCAATCGCTGCATATTTCCAAAAATAATTTCATCAAACAATTTCAAAATCTATACAACAATATCCATTTTATTTCTTCATTTATAGCTTTATCAATTCGTACTATTCTATTTTTTCTTAAGTACTAGCCTCCTAGGTTTGATTGGCGCCAATCTCTTGCTTTTCTTGGGCCTACTAATTTGTCAGTTTTTATTTATTTAAGATTTCAACCTATTTATCCCAAACACGTCAACATATGTTTTACACTTATATTTTTTAAAACCCTCCAAAATACTTGAGCACACTTTTTCTACAATCGTTGTTTCCTATTCCCCTGAGAGACATATCTCATCTCCATTTTACTTCATTATGGAGTGTGTTGTACACCCTTCTTTGGCTGTCGCCACAGGAATTTCTTAAATTGTATTCTGTTCCGGAGTTTGGTGCGGTCCCTTCTACCTCCTTGAGGAAAGGTATCAAGGTAACTTCTTTTGCCTAATCAATCCTGTTATGTTCCCCCACTATATGTATACACGCCCCTCCACTTTTATTTACCATATTCTATGTTTCTACTTACATCCGTTACTCAGCATGAGGCCTTCTGTATCGACTCTTCCCCATTCAACCACTTTGCATTCAGTCCACTGGGCGCTTGCACGGACCGGACAGGAATTTCTTCAAAGGGGCACATGCTAACCATCTCAGATCACACGTGTTGTAGCACCGCTCTCTGCAGGAATCCCGGCTGTCTTCTGGCTAATGGTGGAAGACGTCAAGAATCAGAGGATCTCTATCTGAACCATCCTCTAGTACCAACTGTGCAGTAACATTTTTGAGCGTTCTTATGCGAGGAATGGAATTACCATAATAAACAATCTTGGACCCAAATAACCAGACAAAATCAAATAATATGGCAAAACAGTACTTTATAATCTGCTCAATAAAGTAGGGAAGCCAGGTGAACAACAAATCGTAGTGCACACACTCTTAATTATAAATGAATAAACTAAACTAAACTAAACTAAACATAGTTAAATGTCAGCTTCACAAAGGCTTTGTACCTCGATATCCATCAGCTATGACGTCCTCCTACGTGACCAATAATAAAACCTATTGGATAGAGGGATTGGCTAGGGGAACATATCTACTTATAGGTTCTATACGTGTTATTAACACGATAGACTGCCCCTCATCTGGCAGCCAAGCCTCGAACTCCCTGCTGACTGAGTATAGTACAGATTATGGCAGCACAACAGCAGCGGATTGGCCCCTGCAACATTTTATGCTCATCATTGCATAGGTCCTCATGATAGGTCAGCATCTTCTCCCAACCTTGGACACTGGGCTCACTAGGAGCATGTAAGAAAATCAAAACCCAGGTGCAGAGAACAACATCAGACTACTGCCCACTTGCCCAATTAGTTTACCTTCTCTCATCAGCCAAGCCTTCAGACAAGGATTCTCCTTTGTACTTGACCTTGCTGGAAGTTCTCTTCTCTGGAAGTTTATGGGTAGTTAAGGTACATCATTATCTTTGATTAGCGCTTATGAATAGGCCCTGTTTCTGGTCTTGTACCACATGTGAAGAGGCCATGATTTTGTCAATTTCTCCTTCCATTTAGTGCTATTTGATTTGATTATGTTAGGTGTCATTACCCTCTTCGGCCTCTAGAGACCTGGTTGCGCCATCTCAGATATACTTTTCTGCATCTTTAATTGTCAATAAAACATTCGCTCATTTACTTAATGTGAGAGAAATTCCTCATCCGTGTTGACTCCCTTTGTACCCTCCAGTTACTTCTTGCTGTGAAATCCTTGATCTTTGGCCAACAGCTATTGTTTGTTCATGCATGAATTTGTATTTCCAAGGTCTGTCAGCCCTGCAGCCCTCATCCCTTCTTTAGAGCTCTTCCCTTAAAATTATTCAGAGCTGGCATCCATCTTTTCAACATGGCCGCTTTGTGTTATATTTTCTACTGCAGCAAGCTTCTATATGACTTATCTACCTTAGGTTTCTGCGTATATACTTTTACTACTGATCTGGTTACTCATCTTCTTTGAATATATGTTTTTTTTCTCACTCGCATACAGGTCATGTGGCTTCTTCAGTTATATCTGCATTCTTTAAGTATGTGTATATTGTTTGAGTGTCTCATTGTATCTTCTCCTTATGATGTCACTTTGCACCTTGAGATTTTCTTCACAGCTCTTCAATATTCAGTGCTGTCTGCAAATCCCCTGCTACCAATTCTGTTTGTGGGCACATTTGGTATGGTTGTCCGAGTGCATAACGTCTCTTATACACTCGATGCGGTATTGGAATAATATCCGGTGTCATGCACAGTGTCTTGCTGTTGTTCATCCAATAGTTCGAAAGTGAGGGGGTGGGGTCTCTTAGTGAAGTACACATCTGCTCCTCTACATTATTACAACAATACATTACATTGTGATTGTTTTAAGCATGTACCTTTATTTTAAAATCATGGCACATACTTTTATGATTAAAATTCTATATACATATGTGTTTAATTTTTAAACAATTCTTAAAAGGTCTTGCTAAAATGTGCATTACGAGAAATCAAACATTGACTGAAATACAATCACAAGATGTAATCTTTACATTGCAACAGATGCAAGATGTAATATTAAAAGTTAGAATTTATATTGCACACAGAACATAGATTGATGGGACAAGAACTGTTAGTTGTGTGGTTGATAGTAATCATGCATTATGACAGGGCTGAAGTTGAGGTTACCTGAGTGTGGACGGAGTAGCCCCACTGTTTTCGGTAGTTCCTACACTTTTTTCAGAGTGCACCTTCAAAAGCTAATTTAACAACATTCACTTGGTATGTTAATGAGTCAACCTTTTTTGGGGACTTGAACACTGGCTTAAGGTCTGACCATGCACAATGACAAGCAAATAGGCTGACAATATTTGGATCTTAGTATACAACAAATATGCATTTAATTGTGCATTTTGACAAACATGACTTCTCTTTTGGATCAAATTAAGAGATGAGAAGTAGTTGAAACATATGTTCTAAATGCAATTAAGCATCACCTTGTTAGAACAAGTAAGGAGTTGATACAGTTCCACAAGGAGTTGCATTGGCTTTCAAGTCACGCATAGATCTGCTCCATTGGGCGCTCAGTCTAATAACCCACCTTTCATGATGTATACCTCTGTCCCATTGACCCTATTTTGCATACACCTAACCCTATAGTGTTCTTAAATTGCACCACATCCCTGATGCCCCTTCATCATCCACTTACTTACAATTCAATTTCATACCGCTGTTATCCTTTTGTGCCATCCATTTCCTCTTTACTGACTTTCATTTCCCTACCTGGCATGCAACCCCTTTCATGTGCTTACATATATGATATGATATGGCATTTGCTCATTATAAATGTCTTATCATATCAGATCACATTGCCCATTGACTAATTGCTTGTAACTCACCCCCTTCCATTGCCCTGGTTCACATGGGCATGGTAAATCACATGCATTTGCCATTCATGTTATGTAAGACACAAGAAGAAGTTGTGGTCGGGCACTTGATGGTAATTGTAACTATTGGGTCTGCTTGTGGACAACACATCGAAACACGCTGAGTGGACTTATAAAGTTTTCTGCATATTTCAATTTCATGGAAAGCGAGGTAACTGCAAGGGCTGTCATCCTGGGATATGGTGACGGGGAGGGAGTAGGTGTGCCCAATAATATGTGTTTGTGTTGTCAATGAAGCGTAGGGGATTGAGTTAAAACACATTAAGTTTTAAGAAAGGGCCATAGAAAGGGGTGAAAAGGATGGTAACTCAGATGCCCACATTCCTGTGGCCTTTCACATGAAATGCTTAAAAGGGACAATATTGACTATTATGTGCATACACTATGACCAGTAATGGTACTATTATAATTATCAGTAATACCTGACTGTTGCATCCTTCTGTGAGTGTTATTCAACTGTCCCCAAAAGTGAGTACCGCAAACTAGCATACCTTTAACATTCATGGCTATTATTCAGTGTGATACCAAACTCTTCTTTTTATAACGAACTCACAAGTGCTCTAGAATCTCATCAGAAAAGACGAGAAGCAGTCATACCGAATCAAAGCAAGGAAAAACGTGTACAAGGCATGAGTCTAACTTCATTGACAAGTAGGAGTTATGGTAATTGGCTGCAGGTTGCAATGGATAAAAGGTTTATGGGCCACAGTGTTAGCCAACATTGAAATCTCGGGTGACAGAATATGTCATTGAAATGCATTCTTTGACAATGTGCAGTATGAACATGCACCTGTGGCCTATGCTCATTTCCATCTCACCATTGTAAGGAAGGCATGGTATCAAACAGTGAAGACTGACACAAATGATCACAGTTGAAGGGTGTTTATTGAAGTTCAGATGAGTTGGTTGAATGCCTATCTAACCCTAAAGCTAAGGATGGGAGACAGCTGCGACCATCAAATAATAATAACACAGTCCTCGTCAAGTCTCTGTCAAATAAAAGGGCCTATACAAATAAACGTATTGCCAATCCTTACTTATAAATACAAAACAGTGTAGGACAATGGTGTATGCAAAAGGAAAAGTGTTCAAGAAATAATATGTTAGGACGGTTGACCAGTTGACTTCCCTTCCCCACGTTTTCAGCACGGGCAGGGCAGCACGTTCATACTTCGCACACACTCTGGCTGCACGGCCACAAGGATACAGTTCAAAGCGCAGACATCAGGGCCTCTACCAAAGCATTTTTTCCAATAACAGTCTCTTACTGTGGAAGGTCTGTAGTAACAAACAAAGTTTCAAAGTTCCATTCCTATCAGGATTTTCACCTGCACAAGTTCTGGCATTCAATATTCATGATGTGTCTCTCTCTTCAGGCTGGGACCCCCTTTTTATCACAATATTCTGACTTGGTCCCCCTCGTTGGGGCTCCGACCATGGATCTCCCTCATTCAGACTTGGATCCTCTTGATAGGGATCTCCCTCGTTTCGAGCTTGGATCTTTTCAGATTTGAGTGAATGTTGAAAATTGGCCAAACATTATGTAGGTTATAGAAATCTCTCCTTGATATTCCCAATAAGAAGATTCCTGCATATCATTTCATTTACCAGTCTGGGAAACATCCACTTTACTATGTGTGGCTCAAATATAATCAATTAATCAAAATGAGAAACATATGAATGAAGACATTGAGGGTCATAGGATGAATAAATGTGACATTCTTTCAAATGTAATGACGGAGAGTAGTTTGAGAGTCAAATCAAATTTAACCAGAATCTAATTGAAGGTAAGGTGGATCATTTTGAAAGCTAGCTACTAAAGATCTCAAACATCAACAACTAACTTTAAAAATAGACACCACAATCACAATATTGACCAGCACCAAGAAATCTAATATCTAATAAAGGCTAGTAGGATTGTAATTCGCGCAACTGACAAAGGTTAAGGTATTGAAATTGGAGACAGGTTCTCAATTTGGAAGAAGATAATATTTTATTGCAAGATGTGAACAATTATGAATTTATAAATGATTATCTGATTGTGCAAACACAATTGGAATCTGACCAGCTATTTGCAAGTTGGACAACAAAACATCTTCTGGAATGTTCATTTCCTCAAATGTGAATATCCTGTAATTTCCAAATATGCATCTTCTCACAAAAATCCACACATTATCAACATTCCTCGGAGAATACCTATTTTTCATCATTTGATTCACTTTTGAATGATAGCTCTACGTTTTTGGATACATTTGTACAACCATTTGTTAAATGTTTTAATTAATATATTTGTGAAACATCTGAATTATTAGATAAATTTGAAGGGTTTATTTAGGGACCTAATTATATCTTGATTTATCTGGATGTGGTATCCCTTTCTATAAGTTTAGACACACAAATGAACTGCATGCTTGTAAATAATGTCTGAACACAGTGAGATTCAAACAACAAAATTGAATGTTATTATCAATGTTAAACCTTTGTCTTGAACATAATATTTTCCTGTTTGAAGATGTATATGATTGGCAAGTATGAGGAACTGCTATTGATTCATTGATGGCTGCCACCAGTGCACATCTGCACTTGGGTTAGTAGTAAGAGGCAGTAGCTTGGTCAGAAAGATGTGACAGCTATATGGACTGTGCAGTAGAGGAGCAGGTGGATGCCTCTGTTCTAGTCCCCACCCCTTCACCACTTATTGGAGTATCAGACGAAGAGCTACAATTGGTAATCCATGCATGAGTTTCTGCAACATGTCCATACCTCGTTGACTGTATGAAAGATGATATGCACTCAGATAGCCATTCATGTTGATACAGTGGTAGGTCAACGAGAAGGATGCCCACTGCCAAAATGCCAACATACAGATATGGGAATCATGGAGAAACGCTCAGTATAGGTCTGACAACATTGGAATGATGTCATAAAGAAGATATATAAACCTATGTTTAAACGATATGAAAATTCTTAAGACTGATTATGTGAGTGAAGCACGAAGAGAAACATGTATGTAAAAATGAAGTAACCATGCAAATAAGAACATGAAGTAACTTTCTGACCAATAACTGTAAATATGCTGTAAAGAAAGGTAGAAAAAACATATAGGAGCTTGGTAAAAAAAAAAGGTATATACACAACGTTTAGGATGGCCATTGGAAGACAATGGACGAAGGCCCATGTTAAAGAATAAACCCAGCTACCTCAAAATACAAGCCTTGGATTGCAAATTGAAGAATTGATGAAGATGCTGTTTTTGTGTGCAAAATAAGGGAGCACGTTTGCCTGAAGTCAAGGAGGCTATTTCGAGATATCGGTGCGAGGCACAAAGGGAGTCAAATTAACAGACCTTGTGCATGAGAAATATTTCTGCTAAGATTAGGAGAGACAAGGACATTTGCAGATGTTGGACAAATACAATGGCAAACACCTATGGAGGTGGAAGGACCAAGTCTCTAAAGGCCAGAAAAGGTAATGACACCCTGTTTAATAAAATCAAATAGTAGTATAGAGAGGCTGAAATGGACACAATCATGGTCTCCTAACACATGAGGAAGAACACAAAACAAAGACTATTCATTAGAGCTTGAGCTAAGATAGTGGTGTGCTCACACTCCCTCAAATGTCCCAGAACAGTGAGCAGACTGCGAGGTCAACTACAAACAATAGACCTGGGATAAGTATCAGGTCAATAAAATGAGATGGACTAATTGGGAAAATAAGAGACCACGTTGACGCAGCTTGAACACCTAGGTTTTGTTCTGTTCACATGCTTCTAAGGAGCCGAAAGTCCAGCTTTGGATAGGGTTGCCAACCAATCAAAAGGCCTGCCACGCACTTTCATACAAAATGTTGCAGCTATTAATCCGCTGTTTGGTCTCTGCTATAATCAGTATGTGACGCACATAGCACAGGGTATGTCCTACAGACAAGGGGCAGCTAATGAGATATTAACTTAACCCTTATACAATTCTATAAGTAGATACACTCCCCTAATCCAATCCCTCCCAGCGATGGGTTTTATGAAATGCCACCTAGGATGATGTCATAAATGTGAAAGTACGTAAAAGCAACATTGTGTGTGAACTTTGAGCATCTACTTTGATAGCTGTCATATTTCCATGCTTTCTTTCATTGAGATTAAAGCAGTATTTTACCATCTTCCTTTGGTCTGTCCAGCTATTTTGTATTGGTAATTCCATCTAGCACTTAAAAGACACTTCAAGGTTCTTCAAAGTTCTAGAGCACAGTACATTTTATTGATGATTTGTTCATAAACTGGAATTAGCGCTTTAAATTATTTAAGGAATGAGTGTATTGTGAATAAAAATGAGTTCAATTTAAAACACGCATTAACATCAAGCTCGTAAGAATCGTTTATTTTAAAATGCGAGATATTAAATTATTTACAATGAATTGGTGCGTGCATATTATATTAAACCAATAACATCTATTTCCATTCTGAATGGAACACGTTGTCATCCTAACTCTCATATTAATAGTATGCCTTATGGAGACATTTTAAGAGAAAGAAGAAACTTATCAAGGACAGAGGACTTTGTATTGAAGCAAAAGAAAATGTCAGAGATTGATTTGTAGAAAAGGATATGCCTCTAATTGGCAAGGCATATGAAGGAGAACATATACATGACAGACGTGATGTGTGTAAGCCAAAACAAATAACAATGAATACAACAAAAGAAACATCCAATGAAAAAGGTGGTGAATGATCATCCTAAGAAAACATTTTTATAAACACCTTCTTTGAAAGACCTACTGTCACCTCCTATGTTATAGAAGGCAAATTGTGAAAACATCTGGCTTTCTGTTGTAAATACATCCAGTCCTTCTATACAGGAACAGATGCAGCTCTATTTCCACTAATGATCGGCCGGATGATTCATCTGTCAGGCCAAGTGCAGTCTGTCAGCTTGTGAAGCCTTGCGGCATATTCGGGGATGATCCAGCACTGACTCAACACAGAATATGCCACAAGGCCTCACAGACTGACAGGCTGCACTCAGCCGGCCTTGCATTAGTGGAAATGAACATGTGTCAGGGGATCCCACCAGAGATGAATTCTTCTCGCCCATATCTAAGGGTGCAACTATTGTGATATGCATTCGTACCTACCCAGAATCGCCACCATTATTAATTAACTCTACAATTGACCACGATTCTCAACACCTCCTCTCAATCTCATTGAGCTACCACAAATGAATTATCCTATTGTCTTAATTAACAAAGACCCATTAGGGTTGACACACGTGTTGGCTACAGAATGACTTTTTTCCTGTATTGAATGACCAGAGTATGCCTACTGTGTAGAATGTGGACAATCAAAGTCTTAACTTCTTAATTACCCAGCGCATGTGATCAGGGTTCTCCTTCTTAAATTGTGGCATTCCAGTTTGGGATGGAGGGCACCATCTCACTTTAACCCCTTCACACGCTGCAGGTCACACTTACATATTAGTTGCATTGTAGTTTATCAGACCATTGATCCACGCATGCGAGTGCCCTAAATCACAAATTGTTAAAAATACACTAGTTAGAATCTTGATTTTTTTGTTGCAGGGGTAACATTGAAGCCAGATGGACAGAATTTTAACATGGACTTGTTTTTGATTCTAAATGAATTGCACCAGTATGTATGCATTGAAAATGTTTTATTATAGAATATACATGATAATTCTAGATGTTAACCACCCATATATTGATATTTTGAATATGTTTTAGACTTATTTTTTTGTAAAATTTAAAATCGGAATTCATCCTTAATATTTTAGATTCATTTAACATAGTCTGCTGACATGTTACACCATTTTGATATTCTTCATTGTGTTGAATAGTAGATCCACCAATTTATTAATATGTGTCCACTTGGTGGGAGTTTTCATATTAATTAGTTGTGTATAATGCACTTAACACCTGAGACCAGTCTTTAAGCGTGAGGCCATGATTTGAACATGCGCTGGTCTGCTTTGTGTTACTTCTAGCACTTTACCCCTGAGCGATACTCCAAGTGCTGATGATGGATTGGTATGTCAATTTTAGGTATTATACCACTTTACTTTTACTTTTTACAGCTGCAATCTTTTTTTTTTGTTTTTACCCTAATATAGGTGTAAATTGATTCATATGACTGATGTTTAACAATATTGGCTTCAAAGGCCTGATTACAGAAACTTTGAACCACATCAAGTGCAATTGTGCATGGTATTATTGCTAGGGCAAGGATGTACAACAAATTATTGTGCCATATTAGAAATCACTTGCACAATCATAAGTGACATTGTGCATGGTATTAGCCTAGGTCAAAGCTTGTGCTTGGGCTAAAAGCTCTTATTTCAATGCATTTTTTCCCCCAGGCAAAGTTTGCTCAAGTGTTAATACAGAATGGTATTAGCACTAGGGCAACCTTTTCACTGTTGAAAAATGCCATGGTGCAAACGTTTTGGATAGTTATATGTGTAGTGCATGCTAACAGAAATATAATATACACATGGACCCATTTTGTGTGTAAAGGGGACACTATGCCACAGGCCAGGCTCAATGGCTGCTTTGGGTGACCTGTTGAGGACTAGGAAACAGCCATATGCTATGCCCTGGGGAGTATGACTAGAGGTCATGGCTCACGCTCCCATTACAGTGGTAAAATGGCTCCTGGGTTGTGATGAGTTTATAACGGCTTGAAAAAAAGCCATTCCACCAGAAATGTGGAAGTAGAATAAGTACACTGAGGATCCCTAATAAGGGTGAAACGTGTATTAAGCTATCTGCATCCAAGAACACTGTATATCTTGGGTTACTCATGTTTTATATAAAACAACACTGCTATATAAGACAAAGACAATTGTCTGAAATAAGGTTTTCATTTGAGCTAATTTGCATATTCACAATGCATTGCTCATGTGGCTATGAACTTCCACTGATGTTGCTAGGAGGTTCTGTGTCATGTGTGATTTGGCTCAAATAATTATTCTATTTTCAAATTCCATGTGGAATAGTTTTTCCAAAGCCTTCATAAACCTACCATAAAGCTGTGGGTGTTTCTTAAATATACACCAAAAATCTAACCACAGGGAAATCAAAATATACTGCAGTGATGACCCCTATCAAGGTTGAAACATGTAAGCAGTTGTCTGCACCCTTCATTGCTGTCTGTGTGGGGTTAAAATGATGTGCATAAAATAGCACTGCCAAACATAAAGACTTGATGTGAGATGTTCCTACAATTGTTTATTTGAAATACTGTAGAAGAACCATGTCAGTTTCTGAGAGACCGACAAAGAACCGGCTCTCAATATGTGTGTCAGCCCAATTGGGTTGTTCATTGTTCATTCCCAATTTTAATTAAAGTATGTTTAAACATCGAACGTGTCAACCACCAAGTACTATTGATAATGGGGGTTCAGTGTTACAAGGGAAAGTGAGTTCCATTTCATGACTGACCATATTCACCAACAAGAAAAGAATGATGCATTCATGTGTTACAAACTGGGAGAGCATGGCCATACCGCTGGTGTACTGATTAGGTATATCCATGCCCTTGCACAGCAATACATGTGTGATTAATGAGTAATCAATATGTGGTGTATTATTGGAAATCATGAGCAGCAAAACGGTTTGTCACTGTGAAATACCAGAATGTCAAACCACTTGGCAAAACACACCAAATATTTCACCAAACACTGATAATTCCACTTAATCCTACTTCTCCCTCTCCAGAGCTATGCCACTAACCTATTGCTCCAACCCATCATAGCTCCTCTGCTACATCCCCTCACCACCTGTAGCCCCTTGGGTACCAGAGGTGGCTGCTATCATGGGGGGAAAAAGGGCACCATGATCTTTAAATTATGCTTGATGTTACAAACAAGGTCTGCCACCTAATCTGACATGCAGACAGGATCAGCGACATCCTCAGCAGCACAAACCACATGGCCCCAAATTGGTGCATCATTCGCTATAGGATTGTGTGTGCAGAGCCCAATAAGCTCTATGCAAAAGTTGAAAACCTCAGCATGAGAAATGGGCGGGGGCCGGGGGGCAAAGACTTGCATCCTTTCCCACTATGAACATTGGGCGACCCACATGGCTTGGGCTCAGCATGAGGCTGTGAGCTGGGGGCTTGAACAGATAAGAGTACTGTGTATGTTTGTATGTATGCAAGGGTATTCATGTGTGGTGTGTCTGTGTGTGTGTGTGTGTTAATATATTTGTATGCATGTACTTGGATGCCTAGTTGTGTGTGCAGGGGTGGTGGGGTGGAAATGGAGGTGAAAAAACTATCAAAAGAGGCACCATGGCCACTATGTGTGTGTGCGGATGGATTTGGAGGGAGAGGCAGTGAGGGATGTAGTGTCGGGGAATTGCGGGGAGGCATTGGTGCAATATGGACATGTGCTCTTATAGTTGCATGGATATATCAGAACATGTATGCCAGTTAAACATGGCATGTTTAATTTTATGGGAATACATGTTCTGACATAGCCATACCGGCCTATATACCACACTGGTCTACCTTGGTGGTGCAGCCAATATGGGCATGCACACATCTATGTGTTATTGCATGTTTTTACTGCCATTATTAGAAAAGCAAACATGATTAGTGCTCTTATGTGGGCAGGGTAAAGAAGGAATGGTATCAAAGAGTGAAGACAGACACGTGATCACAGTTCAACAGTGTTTATTTAACTTCAAATGGGTTGGTTTAATGCCTATTGAAACCTAAAGCTAAGGATGAGAGTAAGCTATGACCATCAAATAATAATAACGCAGTCCTAGTCAAGTTTCTGTCAAATAAAATGCCGTATACTAATACACATATTGCCAATTCTTATTCCTAAATACAAAAGGGTGTCAGACAATGGTGTATGCAAAGAGAAAGGTTTTCATTAAATAATATGTCAGGTGGTTGAGCAGATGGCTTCCTATCCCCATGTATTCGTCATTTGGGCTTGATATGGATCTCCGTTGTTCTGGCTCTGATCCTCCTTATATCAAAATTGAAAAGGTTTTGCTTAAACCGTCGCAGGACCACTTCGATCAACTTCATACAATTATTCTAATCAATCTTCTATTTTTGTTTCTCTTGGTGGTATACCTGACAGAGATTTTCGATTGAGCATATCCATTGTGCCGGACCACTCTGTCAACGGTATCATATCTTTCCTTCTCAAGTTCAAACATTCATCAGCAGTTTAGCTTTACTTGCATCTTTCATCACACGCATTTAACAATGTTCATTCCAGCACTCGTTATACAATGTTGCTGCTTGCAACCTTGAATTCAACACAGACCGGTCTTGCATCGGTCTCCCCAACTCACCAGCTGTGTTGCTCTTTCTAGTACTTCTTTGTTTTTGGAGCCAAGGACGATAAAATGGTGGCTTCTGTTGTCCTCCCCGCCTTGGGAGGGACATCGGTATCTCCGACACACAATGCAGGATTCTTAAGTATGGTTAAGGTGTTGCAGGGGGAGGGATATTGCGCCTCGCCATCCGGTCTACCACTCCCTGAAGACCCCTCACCCAGGTTATTCTCCCACACTGGTCCACCCCAGGAATTAGATCCAATAGCAATGCCTGTGCCCTGGCCACCCGGATGACTAGTGGGTAACACACCTACTGGTTTCTCATAGCAGGCATTCTAGCCTACATTGACAGCAATAATGGGCATGTTTTCTTATAGTGACATGTCATTTGGTATCTTGAGCAAAGCCACAATGAGTTATCTTGCGTGTCTATCGTGGCACACATTGGCTGAGGCACACGTTGGCTGAGCCAGTATAGACATGATTTCCTACATTGCTGGTTTATCTCTGTTTCATGCATATTTTACATGCATTAATGACAAGGCCAACGTGTTGAGGTTTTGTTATGGGAATGCTGGCCTACACTGGTGGTTTATTTCTGTGTCATTGCAAAGCCAACTTGAGTGTGCTTACGTTGCTATACTGGCACACATTGTTGGAGCCAGTATGGACATGATTTCCTTCAGTGGCATTTAATTTTTTGGCTGGCATGGCCAAAACCAGCAGGATTATGTTCATATGTGGGGATAATGGCATATACAGGCAGAAGCAGCATACACTTGTTTTACTTATAGTATAAATATGGGCAAAGAAAACATGAATATGTTCTTTTGTGCGATGATTGGCACTAAAATGGCTTTTACACTGGGATATATTGTTGGCAATGGCTCGTAATATGTATTGTAAAATTCTCCTGTCAACTACTAGTGACTTGGCATCTATTGGATTTTTCATACATTGCACTACAAAACCTAGTATGAATTTTATGGGGTTTTGCTCATTTTATGAGACAACGTGCATTAAATGAGCAATTTTCAGCCATCATTTTAAAAATGTTCTTGTGGATAGAAGATTCCCCCCCCATCGAGCCATCCACAAGTCGCTTAAATTAAAAGATTCACTACACGCCACTATTGTCTACGTCCCTTTGTACAGGGCTCTGTTGCTTTGCAGCTAGGTCAGCGCTTTATACATCCAGACATAGTCAATGCAAGAACAAACTCAGAATATAGACCACTCAAGCTTCCATTGGCTCTGTGCGAAGAGGCCATCCAATCCTGGTTTTGTTTGGAGTTCTGGGTCATGTACTTTTCCAGCATATCAAATGGGAGAGAAAAAAACTAAAAGTCCTGGAACCCAAAGGGAAAAAGACAAGACTAGAAGTCCTTCTCACATATGGCCACGGTAAACATGAGACTTCAGGAATATAGTTATCTCACTCAGAATCTAAAACTGTCAATAAACACTTTCTTTTTGGCATGTGAAAAAGACTAATGAAAGGACAAGACAGGCTGTTACCAACATGTTTTTTTTAATAAACCGTGCACTAATTTCTAGGGTTGTTTTTGAATATGCAACATGTTGTAAATATTTCTGCTCTAATAATTCCATGATGTGCTAAATCAGCTGTTGTTTCTAGTGTAGGTGTTTACTGCATTACATTAACCAGTATAAAATGGATTTTTGTAATTGCTCATGTGTTTGTATGGCAAACCTGTTAACGTTGCGGATACCCATACATACAGCCAGGGCTCCAGATAAGGTGAGTACGAGGCGTTTTTACGCATGAAAGTGCTGTAAATACGCCAGCTTTATTATTTTCCTGGGTACATTTACAAACAGGTTTAGAGCAGAGGGTTAAAGCAAAGGTCAGGTTACTTGACAGAAACCAGAATGCTTCTTGTTATTTTTATCTACATGGATGTAATTGCAAGCCACCTCTGAAATAGAATGTATTTCTCTTAAGCCTTTAAAAAAAATAAACTGCATACTGATAAAAGCAATGGTTTCTTTCCATTCAGCTTCAGAAGCACTGTGCTTGTGTTCCTAGAATTTTAGGATTGCATAATTAATAAGATGGAAAACTAAGTTTCAAGTGATATTTTTTTTTTAACAAGTTATGTTTTTTTTTCCAGTGAAAGCAAACCAGTATTGAACAATTGTATTTTTCAGAGTTCTGGTGCTGTGTGCCTAATCATGCAGAGGCAGATCATTTTTATACTTCTAATTTAATGTACAGTCTAATTATAAAATCAGTGTGTAAAATGATGACTATGCACAGTCTAGTTTACATCCATTCAACCTTGCAGTCAATGGGGTAAATTACTATAAATGGTCAGTGGCAGCAGAGTATTTGCTCAAGGGTGAGTAATTGTCATTACACTGATCACAGGTGTTCTAGCCTCTCAAATCTTCAAGACTACAAATAAAACATCCAAATCCTGACTCTCAAGAAAGTGCAAGTGCAGTTCAAAAACAAACAAATGAAAGTTACATTGGTAATTGAAATAGAAACTCAGCAAAACGTGTCCCTGTGATAATCCAGATAGGTATTTAACTTTATGCAGCGCTTCATGAATGGTTTGTCATACATCTAGCTACTCTGATCATTATACCTCAGTCGATACTCAGTTAACCAACCTCTGAAGGATGTTAGCCAATAAGATAGCTCAGCCGGTTTAACAGTTTTTGCTGCAATCTCTGCATGATCTGTAGGTTGTGGGTTAGAATTCCGGCAAGTCCAACTCAGACTTTCATCCTTTCGAGGTCGATAAAGGAGTACCGACTTTGGTTTGGTGGTAATTGTGATAAATATGTTCTATGTACAGCGCTTTGCCAAAGGAGCTATATAAATAACCATTTGACCACTAGATTAGATATCGAATTTAGCATGGAGTCCTTGCCTCTCTGCGCTGTTGCATCATAACATTGGAAAACCATTAAGTAGTTATAGCTCCAGGAAATTAGGACTTTCATTAAACATCAAAGGACAATTCTGCTATCGAATCTCAAAACACACAATACAAATTCATGTATGCTTTACTGTATAATTGGCTAGGTTATACAGGAGAGACCAAAACCCAGAAATAAGGAAAGGTGTATTCTGTCACAATGCAGAAAGCTGCCGCTTAGTAATGATTTCCATACAGTTTTTTCACACGTAGGCTGGATGTTGCATACATTTCACTCTCTTGCGAAGGAGAAAAGTCCTTTTTACTATCTTAAAATCACATTTACTCTCAAAGTTTAAAAATAGAGAGTGAAATACTCCCACCTCAAAATCTAATCTGGAGCACTGCATACAGCTGTTTCTGTTTTAAGGTAAAGTACTGAAGGTTGCGATTAACGGGTGTGAATCGAAAATGCCCAGTTAATCAGCAATAATATTACCAATAACACGAATGCCAATGAATAACAACAAGTTCTAGATTAGTTTTTTCCAATTTAGAAGTCATTTCTTGATGGTATAGTTTAAACGAATGTTTTAAATAACCCAAAATATACCAATAAATAAAACAGTGAAACACGGTGAGCCGTCTTTAATGTTCATGGGAATGAAAGAAAAACATCTATAATGACACAGTATGTATTGCTGACATCAATAATAATGATATTTCTGCTAAAATCAGCATCAGCTACACAAGGCAACTTTAAATCATCCGACAGGAGCCAATATCATTTTATGCCGTGATAAATGTGCCGCTCCTACTCGGATAATATACACATATTTTAATGATCACTGCTCGGCTATGACCTGGCGAACACCCCATCCATTTTTTTATTGCCCCATAAATATGAAATGTGTACACATGCACACGCTCCCTTTGATGGCCCATTAAAGAATACGGTCATCTTCTCATTGCAATACTGTATCATCATGTACCGCATGTATTTAGTGCAATATATGTGTGTTGCTACTGGAGCATTTCTGACACTTCTCTCACGAATTCTGAACATCTTTCATTTTGAAAATGTATCTTTTTCTCATTCATTTTTTTTGTTGCTTTTAATAACAATCACTAGCTAGGTCCCTAACAGCAAGAACAATTCTCACTGACAGAGACAGTAACAGAGCCAGCGCTGGTTCTAGGGTGCGCAGGGGCTCCTGAGGAAACCACTCCTTTCCAAACAAATCATGGTCAGTGGGGGAGCATGCATGTTTTTCAAAAATGAGTGTGAAATTCTGAGAGTAGCAAGGGAGCTGGAATCTTCCTAGGTGGTGTCAGGGTGCTTCGTCCCAAAAATGATGTTTTAAGTTATTGGATTGAAATGGTACATTTGACATTACAATGTTTGCGAGAGATTGAGTAAGAAGACATACAGCTTGAAATAATGTTTGTATGGTAACAGAGAACATATTACATCTCATGCCAAAATACCACACTGGAACATTTTACAAAACTTTTCTATGATACTTGTGTCTGAAATATAAGCATCTCATGCCAAAATTCCACACTGGAAAAACACACTTTCATTATCACTGTGCAAACAAAATATGACACATTTGTCACAATGAAATGCTTTTGATGCTGCGCCCAAAATATTTGTCAACATTGTAAATGATATGCCATTGAACTGTTATGACTTTTATGCTGGTTTGGCCAATACATATTGGTAGTGTCACTGTAAAAACATGCCGTCATTGAGGCTTTCTTCAACATATGTAAGTGTTGACACTGTAAAGCAATTTCATTTTGGCTGGGCCCAGTAAATGACATTATTGCCAGGGTAAAAACACAATAACATGCTGTTCTTCTTATCATTCTGGTGGTGCTTGCAATGTGACAGTATTGATATTGCAAAATATGTTCATGCCAGCTCTGCCTAAAATGCCACAGTATAGCTACTGTAAAACATGGTCAGTCTGTCGTTGACCAATACATGTCAGCATTGTAAACACACTTTCCTACTGGCTGTGTCCAAACTGGGCTAGTATTGTCACTGTATGCTTTGTCAACCTTGATAATCACAAAAAAGGCAGTATTCTCACAATAAAAGCACACATTCATGCTTGCTGTTCCCCATGTCTATGCCAGCATCCCACTGAATGAACAATTCCAAGGTGGCTCTGTCTTATTTGTGCCAACATTACCCTGTGGAATCATTGTTTATGCCACATTTGCAGTGTGTTCATTCAAGGTGATGATACCACATTCATAAAGGCAGTATGTCCCCATAAAAAAACGCAAAAAAACAGGTGACACCACCTGGTAGTGCCCGATCCTCTCACAATTAAGCTAATAGTTCATTGGATCTCATTACGAGTTGGGCGGTAGGGGATACTGGGCACCGGTTAGAAGACCGGTGCCGGTAATCCCCTACCGCCCGATTCTGAGGTCCCCTAAAGGGAACCGCTAGGGACGTGTGGTCGGACCACACGTCCCTTACGGGTCCTGTTAGGGGACCAGGCCGCTAATTACGGGCCTGCTACTAGCAGGCCCGTAATTAGAGTCTTCCCCATTCCCATTGAGCCCTGTGGGGGCTCAAATGGGAATGGGGAATGGTTGGTGCAATGGGGACTTACCAGTCCCGCCAGGGTTGGACTAGACTGGTAAGTCCCCATTGCACCACACCGGACTCAGTCCCGTTATTGGTGGCAGTCATTGTGCAAATAGTGCCATGACTACCACCAATCTCGGAATGAGGCCCATTGTCTTTTAAACACATTTTCTTCTAATTAATATCAATTGTGTTAATTTTCTGTTCAACTCCGTTGTCTTCAAGCCAAAGGATCATACATGTTGTTGTAAGTAGTTTCATAAAAAACACTTTAATCACAGTGTTTCAAACCAATATAGAGAGTGGCTGTTAAATGGCAGAACAGTTCCCAAATCAAAAATTGTGGCTCTTAACCCTATTCATTTCGGAGGGTCACTCCATCTTCAGGGCTATATAATCACCAAAGCCACATTTATATAATTCACAAAACACAACATTAGGTTGAACATGTCCATGCATTATACATACCAATTACAGCCATGCAGTTCCATGATATCCCAAAAAGAAAAAGAAAAAAATATCACAGTGATTGCCATTAGTCTCTCTGATGTACCTATATGTCTAAATTGTTCATTTCGTAATCTTAATATGCCAAACTCCGTGATCCTACCTTACTCTCTGATCCTTCATGCTGTTGGTTAAAAATATATATATAGTGCATGTCAGTTGGCATCCATGTAAGAGTGTGTTAACATTAACTTCTCACTCCCCTCAACAGGTTTTCTTAGTACAACTGTATATTTTTATCTGTATCAAACGGTAGGCTGTGCGATGAAATGTATACATCTAGGTTAGACAGTGTGGTTATTTCTACAGATAACCTGTATTCAGAAGGTTCTGCGCTACTCACCAAAGAACGCTAATATTCTCATTCCACCGTCAATGCCACTCGCCAGGGTACGCACCACAGCGGAATGTATATACCGTTACTAGGAGAACCTGTGGGGAAATACGTCATGTCAGCAAGTGTGCCAACGTGCCGGCTCCTCGCAATCCGCCCCCCATAGCAATGCGTGCATGTGATCTGGTCTCCTACTTTGTTTGTGTATCTCCATGGTAACCATCAGACAAAGTTGCCCTGCAGTCTACAAAGGAGATAGTATATATACCCGTATTTAGTCTTTCAAAGCTCTTAAACGTGAGTTAATGCCTGCACTGTACATGCTTTTCTGAACAAATCTATGCTAATAATGAGTCTAAAGCTAATCTAATGCTGCAAGCCTGATGTCTATTAACTCCTTCCTATCCCCACTGGGCTACCCCGTGTGGGACTAAACTCTCTCTAATCACAGCACGCACAAGTTCCTAAATCGATTCTGAGTAGTGAGGGGGGTTAATCACTCATGTGAGTGTCTCTGAACATGACCTATCACAATGGAAAGTTATCTAACCACACTACTGCAGTGTAAGGTAGCTGAAAGTGATTCTATCATTTATGAACGTGACATGTTCTAATGAGCTAACATGCCGTCACGTGATACTATGTATTAGATTACATCCTTTAAAATATAGGTAATGCTAATTCCATATTGCAATTCCAGATCTAATGCATCTCCAATGGTGAAATAAACAAACATACCACATATGTGCGCAACTGTATCATCCTAATTATAAGGTGTAGTTATCAAATGTGGAATATTCATATAATACAAAGGCAATCCATATCTTCTGGTGAAGGAAAGCACACATGAATCTGCTGCAGATCAGTAGCCTTCAGTCTCCATAGTATACAAGCAACAATAACCAATTCACAAAAATCACACAAAGTTTATCTTCTCATTTAATCCTCTGGGGGTCAGTGTTCCCAATCAATCAATCCAGAACGATTCACACTGGTCAAGCCTCTTCTGTATGGTTTCATGTGCATCAGTCCTAGAAACTACCTCCAATATTTGGAAGCGTATTTGTGCAAGGCTATACTGTTTCTCCTGCCAATGTCTCGCCCCCACTGAATTCACATTCTGCTTCCTTATGCATGATCTATGCTCGTTCCATCTCAGTTTTGCCACCCGTTTCGATTGGCCAACATAGTACAAGCCACATGGCCATGGATAAATGATGCTTTGTGTGTCGCATGTTGCATCGTCCTTAAGTTTAATATTTCCTCCAGTGTGAGGGTGACTAATAGTCTCTTCTTTTGGTACATAACCACAGTCGCTACAATGTAAACAAGGGAACGTGCCTTTTCATAATGTACCAACTCCTTGCTTGTTCGACCTTGTGTTGACCAATCTGTCCCTAAAGTTCTTACCCCTCTGATATGCAAATATGGGTAGTTCTCTAAATAGATGTTCAACGCGTTGGTCACATGTTATTGTTCTCCAGTTCTTTTTGATTATGCTTTTGATTCTACTACTTTGCGTAGAGTACTTAGAGACTTATACCAAAGAAGACTCTACCTTCTCTTACTCCTTGGCGATCATAAGGTCCTCCCTTCTCTGCCATTCGTGTAGCGGCCATAGTGACATCCTCTGCTTTGTATTCACATTTCATGAATGAATTTATCTCCCATCTCCGTGACTTCCTGTGCATAATCCTCGGGATCACTAACAATGTGCTTAACTCGCAACAATTGGCTATATGGCAAGTTTTTAATCAAACTTGACTGATGAAAACTGAGTTTCTGTAAAAGATTGTTCCTATCAGTCTCCTGACAATAGATATCGGTTTTATATCCGTTCTCTGTTACTGTGATTTTGACATCCAAAAAATGGATGGTCTGCTTGGAGAATTCATGTGTGAATTGAATCGATTGGTCCACTCTATTAAGATACAAAAAGAAATCCATGAGTTCATTTTCTGTACCGGTCCATATGCCAAAAATATCATAGATTTATATTGAATCCACAGTCCCATGTGTTGTTGCCATATTGGGTGTGTAAGCTCATGATCTGTCTCAAATTTATGCATGAAGGTATTTGCATATGAAGGTGCCATATTGGCACCCATGGAGGTTTTCGGCTACTTGTAAGTAGAATTGGTCTTTGTACTTTAAATAGGAGTTTTCTGATATAAACTGTAGCAAAGCCAGGATGAATTCTTTCTGTGCCACAATTTCTCCTTCCTTGAGTAACAACCATTCCACCGCTTTGATGCCCAAGTCGTGATGTATTGAAGTATGGAGGTTTCTCACATCTACTCTAAACAAAAACTGTTCAGGGTTGTATTGTGTCCTGTTCAGGTATTGCAAAAAGTGTGTTCTGTCGTTGATGTAAGTGCGAGTTTTTTGGACAAGTGGCTAGAGGAAATAGTCGATATATTTTCCCAATGGCTGAAGTAAGCTGTTGCTACCCGCCACAATCGTTCTCCTTAGTAGTTTACATTGATCTTTGTGTACTTTGGGCAAGGTATAAAAGTTTGGTATCCGTGGATGATAGTTCGTTATAAATCTATGTGTGTTAAGGTTGATCCATCCCATTTCTTCATCTCTATCTTTTAATGTTTCAAAATATTGTTTTATCAAGACTGTAGGGTCCATAGCAAGCATTGCATATGTATTTGTATTTGTATTTTATTGATTTATAAAGCGCCTTACGCCAAAGCGCTGATATGTGCTAATGTCCCTCAGTTGTCTGTTACAATCATCGTCACAGTCTGTTGTACCAAGAACCACTACTCCCCCACCCTCATCTGCAGGTCTGATTGTTATACTTTCATCACTGTAAAGATTCTTAATAAGTGTCCATTCAAATTTGTACGTCCTGAATATTTAAAACAGAGAGATTCCAGGTCCTTTATGACATGTTTAAGGAAGATTTCAACCAAAGGGATCCTAATAGGTGGTATACATTTGCTCTTGTTTCGGAATTCTTTGAACTGTGTGTCCTCTGTCTGTGTTTGTGTTTGTTCTCCTATTTTGGCCAAATATACTTTTGAGTTTCAATTTTCTCAAGAACCGATACAGTTCCACTTTGGTATCAAACAGTGTGCTACTATATGTTGGAACAAAACTCAATCCCATCTGTAGGGTTTCCTTTTCTTTTTCAGTCAGGTTCCTGGATGGTAAGTTAATCACTAGGTTTTCTTCTGCAGCTGTTGTCTCGTTAGTCGACCCTCTCTTGGTTTTCCTCTTCCCTCTTCTCATTCTTCTTGGCCGCTCTCTAAAAAGATATTCCTGTCAGTGATGTTGTTGCTGTTCCTCCTCTAGGAGCTTGTGTTGTTATCGATTGGCTCTGTTCGGGCATCCGTTGGTCCTACAATGGTATCTGATTCTGAGCTTGAGTTGTTGCTTGAGTTGTTCTGTCCCGGTCTAGTTACTGGTGGGCCATATTTTTCCATCCAGGTATACACCTCATCATTAAGGTCATCATAGGTGTCCCTTTGAAATGTCCTAATTTTCTTGGCTTCCAGTTCGGTCGTGTAGCTGGCCAATTTAGTATTAATGTCGTCCAGTATTGCACCCATCCCCTCTTTGGTTAATGTTGCTGTGAGTTCGCTCTCTATACCTTGAATCTCGATATCGAGCGTTTTCAAATTTGCCGTCAGTTTCGGGATTGTTAAAAGAATCAGATCCAGTGAGCATTTGTTTAGTATTGCTTCCCGCTTTCTAACAAACTCCTTACTCTCCTTGCAGAGATTGGAGCATAGTTATATCCTTAGGCCTCTTGGGAAGCGTTGATTCTTGTAGTATCTCCCCAGGCTAATGGCATGAAATTTACAGTTTATTTCTTTTCTTATCAAATATTGCAGTTGCTTTATTCTTTTGGCTGGATCTTGATTGAATGCATTCTTGGTATTAAATTTGGTATCACTAATCAGACCCAGGATAGTGTCTGCCTCTTCCGCTGAAAATCCTAAAGTCTCTGCTTTTTTTTACCATTATTGCTCCAATGTCCTCAAAAGACATCTTACAGTTATCTCTGTACATTAATGGAACAGTAGTAACAATAATCAGCTGGTTGCTGCATTGATAGGTCGCTTGTGTGCCTCCACTTGAATTGTGTCCAGAATGCAAACATAGATAAGGAAGGAAGAAGTGGGCACCACAATCCAATACGTTTAATTTCACTAAAATTCAGACACTAGGAAAGAACTAAAGTTCCATTAAGTTTTAAGGAGCTACTGGGCCAAGTGATGGTCCTATGACACAAGGATCCGAAAATAACCTACAAAACACCAAAAAAAACAGGTGACAACAACTGGTAGTCTGGTAGTGCCTGATGCTCTAACAATTGCTCACAACTGTGAGCTAATAGTTAATTGGGGGTCATTACGAGGTTGGAGGTAAGGGATTACCGGCACCGGTAAGGGTGCCGATGCCGGTAATCCCTTACCTCCGTATTCTGAGTTCCCTTTGTGGGTCCTTCCTTACCTCCTGCTTTTAGCAGGAGTTAAGTACGGCTCCCGCAAAGGTACCTTGGAGGTAATTACGGTACCATAATTTACGGTGCCGTAATTACCTCCTTCCCCATTCCCATTGAGCCCTATGGGGCAGAAATGGGAATGGGGAAGGGCAACAGGTGAATGGGGAATTACCGGTCCCTCCAACCCTGGAATGGACCGGTAATTACTCCATTCACCATGCCGAATTTGGGACGGTTTCGGAGGCAACCATGGAGCTAATTACTCCATGGTTAGCTCCAAACCCGGAATGAGGCCCATTGTCTTTTTAACAAATGTTCTTCTATTTATTTTCATTTGTGTTAATGTTCCGTTCAATTGCGTTGTATTCAAGCCAAAGGATCATACATGTTGTTGTAAGTAGTTTTATAAAAGACACTTTAACCACAGTGTTTCAAACCAATATAGAGATTGGCTGTTAAATGGGAGAACAGTTTCCCAAATTAAAAATTGTGGCTCTTAACCCTATGCATTTCGGAGGGTCACTCCATCTTCAGGGCTATATAATCACTAAAGCCACATTTATATTATTCACAAAACACAACATTAGTTTGAACATTTCCATGTCATTATACATACTAGTTACAGCCATGCAGTTTCATAATATCCCAAAAAGAAAAAGAAAGACATATCACAGTGATTGCCATTAGTATCTCTGATGTACAATAATATGCCAAAATCCGTGATCCTACCTTGCTCTCAGAGCTGTCATGCTGTTGGTTAAAAATATATATATACAGCATGTCAGTTGGCATCCGTGTAAGCGTGTGTTAACATTAACTTCCCTCTCCCCTCAACAGGTTACCTTGGTCCAACTGTTTGTTTTCATCTGTAACAAAGCGTAGGCTGTGAGATCAAATGTATATCTAGGTTACATAGTGCAGTTATATCTATAGATAACCCATATTCAGAAGGTACTCACCAAAGACCGCTAATATTCTCATTCCGCTGTCAATGCCACTCGCGGCAGAATGTATATACCATTACTAGGAGATCCTGCAAGGTGTCACGTCACGTCAGCAAGCATGACGGCGCCTCGCGTCCCACCCCCCCATAGCCTCGGGAGCACAGGATCTTGTCTCCTACTTTGTTTTTGTATCTCATTGGTAACCATCAGGCAAAGTGGACGTGCTGTCTTCAAAGGAGATAGTATACATGCCCGTAATTAGTCTGTCAAAGTTCTCAAACGTGAGTTAATGCTCGCACTGTACATGCTGTTCTGAACAAATATATACTAATAATGAGTCTAAAGCTAATCTAATGCTGCAATCGTGATGTACATTAGCTCCTTCCTATCTCCACGGTAGTATCCTATGTGGGACTAAACTCTCTCTAATCACAGCACGCCCAAGTTCCTATATTCGATTCTGAGTAGTGAAGGGGGTTAATCATTCATGTAAGTGTCTCAGAACATGACCTATCACAATGGATAGTTTTCTAACCACACTACTGCAGTGCAAGGTAGCTGAAAGTGATAATATCTTTTACAAATGTGACATGTTCTAATGAGTTAACATGCCATCACGTGATCCTATGTATTAGAGTACATCCTTTAAAATATATGTAATGCTAATTCCATATTGCAATTCCAGATCTAATGCATCTCCTATAGTGAAATAAACAAACATATCATTTATGTAAGCAACTGTATCATGCTAAGTATAAGGTGTAGTTATCACATGTGTAATATTCACATAATACATAGGCAATCCATATCTTCTGGTGAAGGAAAGCACACATGAATCTGCTACAGATCAGTAGCCTTCCGTCCCCATAGTTTACATACAGCAAGAACCAATTCACAAAAAACACATAAAGTTTGTCTCCTCATTTAATCCTCTAGGGGTCAGTGTTCCCAATCAATCAATACAAAACGATTCATACTGGTCAAGCCTCTTCTGTATGTGTTCATGTTCATCAGTCCTATTAACTACCTCCAATATTTGGAAGCATATTTGTGCTAGGTTGTGCTAGGCTGTTTATCCTGTCAATGTCTTGCCACCGCTGAATTCACGTTCTGGTTCCTTATGCATGACCTATGCTCGTTCCATCTCAGTTTTACCCCCCTTTTTGATTGGCCAACATAGTACAAGCCACATGGGCACTTAATGGAATAAATTATGGTTTGTGTGTCGCATGTTGCATAGTCCTTAAGTTTAATCTTTTCTCCTGTGTGAGGATGCCTAATAGTTTCTCCTTTTTGTACATAACCAAAGTTGCTACAATGTAACTAAGGGAACGTACCTTTTTGTAATGTACCAACTCCTTGCTTGTTCGACCTTTTTTTGACCAATCTGTCCCTAAAGTTCTTACTCCTCTGATATGCAAATTTGGGTAGTCCCCATAAAACACACATATGTTGCACACATACACACACACACACAAACACACACTCAGAAGAGTGCACATGCCCACTCCCAAAACGGAACATACATTGCATTCACAGCAAACTGTTGTGTTTCTTAGCCATAGATGAGATTGAGCATTATCTCAAGCCATGTGGCATGTGGTCTTCATATATGATAGCATGTACATAGTAAGATGCATTGAAATGTATTAATGCGGTGAGCATATATCAACAAGTAGGACAATATTTTACCATTTACTTTGCAAGTCTTTACTTCAAGCTATGCTAATCAGTTGATTTGGAAAACCTGTGCACACTAAAGCTAACATAGCTTCTGGGCTGCAATACAATGGTCTGGGAGTGTTCCAATAGTTCAATTTGTTTTGGTAAATAGGACCCAATGTTCTAATAAACAATAACTAAGCCTTGAAATACTACAAGGGACAACAAGGTTTCCAGAATAGACTAGATATGAGGGAAATTTTTGACTGATGGGCTTTTTAAATTAACACGTGTCAGGCTTTTAGAGATAAAAATAAAGCTTCCGGCTTTTAGAAATTAATTAAGCTTCAGGCTTCTGGTAAACAACTTGGGTACAACTATAAAAGGCCAATGTCTGGGAAGGGGCAGTCAGCGCTTTCTGTAAATCCTGAATTACTGCCATCTCACTGAAGAGCAGAGCTGAAGGATCAAAAGAAAGCAGGAACTACTCCCTCCCATTATTGCCTACGAAGAGAGGAGGGGCAGATTTTCACTCCTTTTTCTGCTTGGACTTTGAAGCATTGAACTAGCATTTTTGACTCCAAAGGCTCAGAAAGCTGTTCCTTTTGCTTTTTTGAGAGCATCACTATATTTGATTGAGCTACATAGGGAAGAATTCATACCTATGGCAATCAGCTCACCACTCATGGAACTGTTGTATTCAGATGTGGCTTATGTTGGCATCATGATCACTGACACTAAATATTTTTGAGGCATTTTTACCTTTTGCCCATGATGATTTTGATAGGTGGATTTTCCAACTCTATTTGATATTTTTGGGATTTCTGTATTGTTCTTGAGTTGTCAAGACCGCATGCCTTCGCCCAGACTCCAGGCATTCAGACTTCAGCTCTTTTCTCCTTACTATCATAGGACTATAGTGAGTATAATAGACAGTTTCAGACATTTTTAATATCACATTGGGACAGAGGAGAGGTATTGAGAAGGCATTTCATTTCATGAGGCTCTTTAGTGAGAGGTGATGAGCTATTGGGAAGGCCGTTCATTTTATGAGAATGTTTAGTAAGAATTGATGAGTATACAATCACATTTAAGTAGCTATTATGTTTTTGAGATAGTTGACTCATCTTGAGTAGGCATATAGGCTAAACAATGATAGCTGTATTTTAATGTATAACCTTTGCATATTGAGTGTGTTACGTGTAGTTACAATAATAGTGGCCATACGTTTGTATTACTTAAGTCTCACAATAAAATGTATTTCACTTTACAGGAAAGTCTGAGAGCATTCATTGAGAGTTCGTTATTGAGAATCAACAAGTTATACGCATTGATGCATGTGTATTACATTTGTGACATCTACATAAAAGGGATAGTAGAAGGTTTGAACCATAGAACCTCAATACAATTTCATGACATTAGTAAATCAGTCTTGCGTGCATGAGTGAGGGTGGCTAACCCACTGCAGAGGGTTCTTGCCTACTCTTCCTTTTGATGCATAGTGACAGGTATATGTTTTTCTCTACCTCTATTACTATCTCAACCACTGACGGGTAATTTGAGTTTAGCACACTAAACATGTGGTGGGGGAAGACACTGTGAGGAATCATGTCCTTACACACATTCAAACAACTATATTCCAGACTTACTTTCAAATGAAGTGAGGATACCCACTCCCTTTTTTTGCTTCTCTATCAGTTGTCTGCCACCATCCTTTCTTCGGCTTGTGCCTTCTTACACAGCTGGCATTCCACTCTGGCCTTCCTTCTCACAGCGGACAGCATGATTCTCACCAAAATCTTCCCACTCACCATAATAAAACCTCTGCCTTCCTGTTCCAGACAACACACACTGAATCTGAAGGTAACATGTAAAATACATTATTAGGAGGATGCCTTGCTGTTAGAACCTTTGTTCTTCTAATGAAGGCAAGACTGAGACACCTGTCCCACTCTGCTCACTGTGAGGGGTCAGAAATTTGAAGCGGACAACTTTGTAGAGAGTTTTCAACTTTTTCCATTTTTATTAAATTAATAGTTTGGATAAACTCCTCACTGTTCCTACTCTGACGAGGATTTCCCTGCCTAACAAAAATGAAAGGGAACACTCCAAGCAAGGGATATATAACGCTCACACGTATACAACAATCAAAGCAAAAAAAGGAAATATATGCCAATTCAAATGACCAATAAAATATAACATATGATTTTGTTCACAATTTTATAAATGTCTCCTGTCGTGGTCTGGGTGAATTTCCCTTCCGCAGATCCTAATAAGGATTTTCTTAACAAAACGGAAAAACAAGGAAATCTGATTCAACGCACAGTTCAAAACAGTTATTAGGTTTTTTTACTCAAATTCACAAAGATCTGTTGTTTCAATAAAGTCATGAGCTCTCACTCCTCCTGGAATATGAACAACATTGAATTGTGTAACAACAACAAATAGTTTGGTCAGGATCGTTCATCACAATTTCAACTGCAGAAAGAATTACATTTTTCTCAGCCTGGTTACACAATTCTTCCTCAAATGTCACAACTCAACATTTTGTTTTCTTTTTGTACTACTCTTTAGCCCTTGCACCTGCCACTGCCTTGCTTATCCTTTCACAAGGTTTCTTTTGGGCAATCACGTCTTGCCCTATGGGTATACTCATCTGTCAGTCTACTTCTTCAACTCTAGAACAGAAAAGTGCTTTTTACAAAAAATGCTCACCTCCCTCTGGATAGCTTCTTCCAGAAGGGCTGTCTGGTTGCCACCTTATTTCCCCTTCCACATCAACAACCGAACAGTGACATGTATAAGATTTTACTTTGCCTCTCTCATGGTTTTGACTATATGTTTTTGTATCAACCATATCAACCACATCTAAGAATCTCCCAAAGCATGTGCAGTCACCTTTAGAACCTTTGGGCCTCTTGTTGTTTCTTTCCTGCCTTTGGCAATAGCTGATGGATTGATATTGCCTATTCAAACTCTTTAGGCTTGGGTATTGGTTGTGCCCTTCAAAGTTCGAAGAGGCTTCCCACCATGGTGTGGGTATTGGTTGTGCCCTTCAGTAATTAAAGAGGATTCCCCAGCGGGTAATTGTTGTTTCCATCAGTTTACAGACTCGGAGTTGGAGCCTTTTAAGTTTACTGCATGCCAGTTGCATTGGTTTTTGACATTTCAGCATTCACACAGTTTTTCTGCATGTCTTTCACTCACATGCATGTGAAACATTTGCATTGGCACTCACAGACAGCACCAGAGTGCCCCAGAGTCACTTGCTTACCTCAGACTTACCGGGTAAGTCACATCTACATGCTCTTCTGGGGTTTTTCAGAACTTCGATACTTGTGGCTTCTCCCAACCAGGCACCAGATCTCTCTTAGGTCGCAATCACTTCTGCCACACCAGATTAGAGCCGTCTTCACCTGTGATAATTCCTGGTGCACTCCAGCTAACAGGGACATCATGGCTGCTCTCACCACTTCTGTCTTCCACTGTGCTGTGCAAGCTATGCACAAAGTATTCTCAGGGTTGAAGCGTATCACGCTTCCCACTGCATGACCTCTGAAAGGAGGATAATGAGAGGCAGAGTCCCTCTCAGGACCCACAGTGGTCCCAGCATCTTTTTGTTCCTCCGGCCCCACCTCCAACCACAACAGTTCACACAGAATACACTGCTTCTACTTCTTTGGCTTCTCTGGCGTAGCTTGCTTCTTCAAATTCTTCAACTTCTCTGCAGCTTGTACCTGAGAGGTCCATTTAAGCCTCTTAGTCTCCCTCAGGTGAAGGTAATTTAGGTCAACTAACTGACCATTACTGTTTTGTTCCTTTGCATCCCTCTTCTTCATCTCAGTACTGAGGAAATTATGGGACTTGAAGTCCCGAACAACAAATTTAGTTTTCTTAACTGATTTCATACTTGGATTTTGGTCTCTTTTTTCAATAACCTTTGATAAGGGAATATTATGCGAATCAGTCATCAGACTAGTTTGTAAAGAAGAATATAAGTCTTTAGATGCAATGTTGTTAACATTCACAAACCTCCCTCTCTTACATTTTCACGCACTATGGACATTTTCAATTGGCTGAGTTCCCTGAATTTAAGAAAGATGTTCATTTGTTTTATTTATACAGAGTTTCTGAGTCCAAGTTAACTTGTGCAATAGAAGGACAACAAGCCATCACATATTTTGGGAACGTAAAAATGTCTCCTTTAAAAGAAGGCGAATACTGTGTCCCATCCCCTGGATTCCTCTCACCTCCTTGAGCCTTTTGCCAACCCAAGGTGATCCTCCTGCAGAGCACCACCCCCAAGGTCAGGATCAATAAGCGTCTACCTTTCCCTGGCCACCTTGGAGGAGACTTTAGGCAGAGGCTCAATGAGGGATCCATAGGATTCATCAGATCACCCACGGAAAGCACGCCTAAGAGGATGGAAAGTGGGGGTGACTAGAGCATGAGGCAGTGAATGTATTTGTATTTTTATTGAATTCATACAGTGCCTTTTGCCAAAACCGCTGATACAAGTAAAACAAAAATGGTACAATCAAGATGAGCAATGCATTCCAGATAAAATCAGGTGAAGAGAGAATGATTAATGGAAACAGTACAATCAGCATAATAAAACACATCTAATTGAGAAAAAACATTGAAGGGGAGAAGAACAAAGTTCAGTTATTAGAGAGAGCAAATGAGGGATTATCCTTAAGATTAGACTGAAAGATATGGAGATAAGAAGAAGAAGAAGAAATAGATTGGGAAATGGAATGTGCATGTTGGGGTGCTAGAAGAGCAAAAGACCAGAAATGAGAGGTTGCACACAGACGTTTAGGAAAGGAAAAAAAAGACTTAGTTCTGTGAAGGGAAGGACTGGGAAGAAAAATAAAGTGAGACAAGTAAAGAGTGATAAAGAGGGCTGAGGTCATGGATACACTTAAGGACAATGGGCCTCATTACACAGATGGCGGTAAGGGTTTACCGGTACTGGTATTTTACTGGTACCGGTACATCCTTACCGCCATACTACGAGGTCCCTTTACGGGTTGGGAAATTTAACGCCTGCTTTTTGCAGGCGTTAAAAAAAAACCAACCCGCAAAGGGACCAAGGAGCTAATTACAGTACCGCAATTTGCGGTACCGTAATTAGCGCCTTCCCCATTCCCATAGAGCCCTATGGGGCAAAAATGGGAATGGGGAAGGGCAATGCTGGAAGGGGGAATTACCGCCCCGCCAACCTTGGAATAGGGCGGTAATTCCCCTTTCCACCAAGGCGGTGCCGGTATTTTACCGGCATGAACCTGAACCATGGCGCTAATAGCGCCATGGTTCACCGCCATCCGTGTAATGAGGCCCAATTAATAGAGAATGATAAAGAAGGTGATACACAAAAGGAAGAAGTGCAACAGAAAGTAAAGAAGGTGTAATCGAAGATCAAGGAGATAGAGAGAAGAGACGATGAACAGCGGAATTATAAATAGAGTGAAGAGGAAGAAGATGAGAGACAGGACGGTCAATGAAAAGAAAACCAAGCCGGAAAGATGCAACTTATGTACATGAAAGAAAAGATAAGGTTGAGCACGACAAATATTAAAAAGAGCATAGTGACAGGATCTAGAAGTAGAGGAAATATGTGAAGATAAAGAAAGAAAGGGGTAAACGATTTCATCCGGATTACAAGCAGAGGAGGAGAAAATTAGACAGGAAGGTGGAAAGGAAAGAGAGGGAGGGGAAAGAGTAGGAGGAATAGTAGTAGCAGGAAACAATAAGACTTCAGTCTTTGAAGGATTAAGATCAAGAAAGTGTGATGGCATCCAATGTTGTACTGCAGAGAGACAGTTAGAAACAGTAAATGGAAGATTAGCATCAAAAGAAAACAAAGAAAAAAAGCAGAGCAGTGTAACATGTGAAAAGAAGGGGGCCAACGACAGATCCTTGGGGGACACCATAAAGAAGAGGACAAGAGGAGGAAGAGTGCCCATCCCATGTTACAAATAAGATCAAAGAAAGTGATCCCATTGGAACCCTTTAAGAACTGAACCAAATAGACCAAAAGTGCAAAGAGAGGACATAAGAAGAGAGTGATCAGCAGTGTTGAATGGTGCTGAAAGATCTAAAAGAGTAAAGATAAAGGAGTGTTTAGAATTACAAGCTGTGAGAAGGACATTGGAGACTTGAAAGAGAACAGTCTCTGTAGAGTGGGATGGTCAGAATCCAGATTGCGAGGATCCTCATTTTGAATATTGCAGTATCATTGGGAGTTTGGCAATATTGCACATCAGAATACGATGAGATGTAATGTATCTTATTAAATGTCATAGTCTAATTGCCTGCCTACAGTATAACCTCACTACAGAAAAGGCAGTAGAACCTTACCAAACATGCAGAATTTCTAAAATACCTGAAATTATGTGTATCTAAAATTAAAACATAATTTCCACCCACGTCTGATGGATGAAATGCAAATTGAGCTGCTGGAGTTTCACTAATAGTACCTACATACAGCATGGATCATAAAGGGTTAGAGTGTGGGCATCTGAGATACCAAAACTATCACAACCTTTGCACTGATAATGTTTTTTTAAACTTTAATTTTTATTAGCATTATCTTAAAGTAATAAACATCGAAAGAATACATTGTAATATTGCACTTATAATCAAACCCAGCCCTGCAATCCATCTGGCGTACTGTAGGATTGTTTAGCGGGTTTTGGGAACACAGAGCACGGCACCACTGCACAGGATCAATGTATAGCATGTTTTTATACAGCACCACTGCATGGGTTTGGTGCATTGCTATGATGCAATTGTTTCAAGATATGTGTTGCCAGTGCAACCTATGGACATGTAAATGAAAACAGGCGATGCAGTCAAAAACGATGTATACATATAAAATGCAAATAATTTTTTTTCACAGTTAAAAGCATATTTTTTTTTACCTGAAATTCCTCTGTTGCAGGAGACACATTTGAGGATGAATGAACTAACCTCATTAACAAAAAACTAACATGCTAACTCATTAATAAAATAATGTGTTCTCCAATGCAAAATGAGGCAGACTCTGAAAGTCATTGTAAACGCGCATCCAGATTTTTTTTTTCTGTGCTGCTTTGTCCACAGTATTTGCAGGAAGCAAAGATTCGAATAAGCAGTAAATCAGTTTTGTTAAAGTTGCTTACTGTAAAAGATTTCTATTGTGTGCAGGAGGAGGATAGAACATGAGGGATTCTTATTGGCCAAGCATCATATTAGAGGCTGTAACCAAGTTTTCTTGTAGAATCTGGGGGAAGGAGAGAGGGAGAATACATTTTAGAGAGCTCGGAGAAAGACCTGGCTGGTGGCTGCCTGACTGAAAAAACAGAT
Organism: Ambystoma mexicanum; assembly: GCF_040938575.1. NCBI lineage: Eukaryota > Metazoa > Chordata > Amphibia > Caudata > Ambystomatidae > Ambystoma > Ambystoma mexicanum. The sequence goes on from NC_090941.1 coordinate 931,026,840, forward strand.
CCCGGTGCACTGCTGCAGAGACTGGGAACTCCCAGACAATAATCCCCGGTTTGAGTAACTGCAGATGCATGTTCTCGCTGGGGGTGCTTGAAGAGGGAATTGCCACATCCAGAAGGCGACCAGCCGAAGAATCTCACATGCTGAACAGATTAGGTAATTATATTTTGCAGAGTGTGGGGGTAGTGTGCATGTGTGCGAAACTATACAGTAAGTGTAGAAGAAAGAATTCCAGTGTCTTATCATCAGGTTTAATGTTGCGACTTCTAGTCGCCCTTTTCTCATTTTGTTACAGATAATGTTGACTGTGCTATTTCATTTATTTCTGGAAAAAGAGTGAGATCGTGTTTAAGTGCAACTTTTATAATAGACAAAAATATCTGAAAGCAGACGGGTAGTGTGTTTTATTTTCTCTTTCCTTTGTGCATTTACCAATACAGTGCTGATGATGTGGGGAGATGTTTAGACAGTGCAATTGTCATTTTTAAGCTAGCTAAAAATAAGACTTGGCTGCAGCTGGGTGCACAATTTAATTCAGTATGAGCAATTATAACTAACTGTGTGTGTTATAGCCTGCTGGAGGTACATGAGTCAGCAGAAAGAGAGGCCGTGGACATAGTTCACCGACATAGATAAGTTGGTGATAGATACCGCATGTTAGCTCGCTGCCGTAGATAAGACAACGAGGACAGCCCATGGTGGCACACTAAAAATGAAAATGTGGTATTTCTGAAATGTAGGCCTGAGGTCTCTCTAGTGATCACACGAACAAACTAAGCAAAAATAAGGGGTTCTGGATATTGGGGCCATATATAAAACAAAGGAATTATGCTCACCAGAAATACCACCAATAACGCATACCAACCTAATGTATACCACTAAATGTATCAGTGTGCTGAAATAATGTATTTATACTATAATACTATATACCAAATCTAGTCTGAATGCAAAGAGTGATTATTACTGAATTATTTTCATTTTGGCGGTAAGAAAAAACCGCTAGGCCCCAAATCTATACAAAATACCCAACATATTTATGGTGCGTTGCAGGCCGGGAAAGTGATCATAGAGCACCTACCGGGCGTGGCAAGCATGTCTCACACTGCCATCTGTACATTAGAGGGAACCCATTACATAATAGAATGTGCCACTAAAAACGAATTTCAGAATGTCTCAAATGGAAGCCACATTCCCAGAGCTAGTGCAATATTTAGAGGCAAAGTTATTTTTCACATGGGACGTGGTCATCGAACAATGCCTCAGAATGGCACAACCGCATTCATGATGAAGTGCAGAAAAAAAACTAGACCGTATTTTTGCAGCAGGCAGCATAATTCAGGTCTGCCTTCAGAGATTATTAAATGCAGCTGACAAACATGCAGAAAAAGACTGTTTAATACAGCTATGTGCCAAAATATGGTTTATTTTGAATAGGTCCCTGCGAATGCAAGAAAATGATACCCAGCTAATTAACAGGTTAAAGACTGACTTAGATGAGGCAAGTAAAAAAGAGGAGATGTTCAGAAAGACATGCAGTTAAAATGCAGAGATTTTGATATTCAGTTGTCCAAAAGCAAGAAACAGTTTGAAGACAGTGAGCAAGAATTGGTACATTTAAAAGCCTTAGTGGACCACATTAGACAGGATAAAGATGAGATTGTTTCTGAAATGCAGATTTTACAAAAATAAAATTTTGAAAAAGAAAGTGATCTCCAAGGTGCAGAGCAAGAAATGGTTAAAATGATTCAAGAAAGAGACAAGAGAAACAAAGAATTCAATGAATGCCAAATGCAAATGTGCGACATGCAGGAGGTAATGAATAAAATGAGTGATGAAAACAACTATCTGCAAAATGAAGCACACAGGCTCCTTAAAAAGTTCAAAGACTTAGAACAGCAAATGTGCATTCCCAGGTCCCAGGAGAGGCGGCAGGGTACTACATTCAATGGAGTGGAGGTGAATTCTAGTTCTGCCCAAAGCGCTAGTGCTCCTGTGACTGGGCCGTTGACTGAACTTGGTTGCAGCGCCCTTGGGGGATTTGATACTCCCATTGGGGGCAGCCGCCAATCCCATACACCTGAAACCAGGATTGAATCACAAAGTGGTGCAATTCCATGTATTGCAACAAGTAGCCCCATAAAGATAATGAAATCCATTAAAGCCCTGATCAAACCATTTAAAAAAGGAGGGGAATGCTGCATTGAGGATCACTTAGAAGCGGTTCATGACATTTTTTAAAGCACTCCAGATACCTAAGGAACAGTACAGACAATATTTTCAAGTAACTTTAGATGCCCCGACGGCCAGCATCATAAGGGGATTAAATGAACAGCAGAATATGACATGGGTGGAGTTTGAAAAAGAAATTAGGCGTCATTTTTCTCCTTTTCAGTCATTGCAGGAGGCAAAGAAAGTCGCTTACACAATCACTGCTGGGCCTAACACATCCCCTCGCCAATTTTTACAGGACTTAAAAAGGACATTTTCTCGCTTTGATGTATCTTTTGACCCCAATTCCAATGAGCTTAAAACTGCCTACTTCTATGGGCTACAGAAAGACATCATATCACAATTGGTCCGTGAATTTGACCGTGACAAGTCCCTTGATTGGATTGTACATCAAAGCACAAAACTATATGAGGTACTCTATTGTCAGGGTAGAGAAAGTGATAAAATGAAAGATGCTAGATCTAAATCTAAAGAACCCTCAGCCACAGTGATGGAAATCAGGTCAGCCAAAATGTCCCTTGTGTCTGCTCAAAGTCCAGGTAAAAATAATTCGGCACCTGAACAAAGGGTTAATCAACAAAGGTCATCACACTCTGCACCAATGTTCCAATCACATGATCCTAGTAATAGGGAGAGCTACATCAGCCCTAGGTATTTAGGGGATAGACCCCGGGCAGGATATCAGCCTGATATGTCAGGTATGAATAATAACCAAAGACAAAATCAAGATCAAAGAAATGATGGTCCCTACCAGACATTGGGGACACAGAGCAGATTTGATCCCAACACCATGATATATGGTAATCAAGATAGACCGCGATATGTGGATTGATTTGCTGATAATGGGAATCAACATAGGGGTCAGTAGCCACAACATGAGAGACAGGACATGAGACAGAACATGAATTATACTCCATGTCAGTACAATGATTCCCCACCAGGGGACTACAACCAAAGGATGGGTGCACACCGCTCCCCTCCACAAATGAATCAAGAGTTCAGGATCCATCCCAATAGAAATCACTCACCTGAGAGGTATCAGAATAGATCCAATCAGGGGGAAAACAACCAATATCGACCTAGGCCACAGAAAGAGGATTCTAGAGAGATGGAAAGGTTCCAGTGCCTTGAGGCCCAAGTGAAAATTTAGCTGAGCAAATAGGGAAGCTCTATACAGCGCAAACAACCATCCAAAGAGGGGGCTGATGGCCATAGCAATGACCGGGGGCTTCTTCTGAAAAGTGACTAAGTACTCATGATACCTACAGCGCCGAAAAGACAGATTGCCCTATTGTAATTTTGCATAATGACTCTGAGATGCCTAATGATGTAAAACTGAAAATGCCAGTAAATGAACATGTAACAGAAAGTGCAAACACTTCTAAAAAAGAGGTACGGTTTAACCTAGAGCTAAATCAAACATTGAAGATTTGTACAAATGAAATAAGAAAACTTGAAACTCCAAAAGAACAAAGGGACAGATTTAAGAAAAATGACTCATGCATGGGGAATACCAGTGAACAGAGAGTAAGTGGGGATACTATAGCTCCTTCCCTGGACAGTCAAAATGGTGAACAAACGCATACAGGCAAAGGAAATACTCAAAAGGAGGGTACAAATCAATCACCTGAAGAATTCTTTGAGCCACATATTTTTGAAGAGGCTGAAAGGGCTGGTACCACACTAAATGATCACAAATGCAGAGAATTAAGCAATGACAAATTACCAAATGATGTTGTTACACATGTTCAGTTGGAAGGTTGTAATGTGGCCCCTGATGATACCCAGATGGATGGGCGAACCTCTGAACATGGAGAAATGAATAAAGTCTCTCGCGCAGAAATGGGTAAAAAGGAGGGAAAAATGTCTTTCCATTTACCAATGTGCTTAGCCAAAAGTGAAAAAGGCCTGAGAAAGGTGAGCCCTGAAATCAGTAAGAATTCACACTTCTTATGTGGATTAGAGGAAGTTGAGGACAGGTATTATGCACCCATCACTGTAGAAGAAAAATGCCAAACATTTGCTATGATTGACACTGGCGCACAGGCCACAATTATGTCCAAGGAGCTGGTAAAGAGTATCAATGAAGGGAGACCCAACAGAATCAGATCACAGTGAAGGAAAATCAAGGTCCAGTGCATAACTTTAATGAGGAGGAGGTGCCCATCATAGGTGTAACTGAGGTTGACATAAAAATAGGAAAGCACAGAATGAAACAAGAGGTATTGATCACATCTATTTGTGAAATTCCATTTCTGATGGGGACAGATTGCCTGAAAAGATTGTCTTCTCTCATAGATGGGGTGAATGGAGTGCTGTGGTCCTTAACCAAAAAACCATTGAGACCTAAGAAACTAAAATCACAAAACAGCAACATAAATGAATGTCACACCGTTGCCAAAACAAATGATGCTGTGGAGGTATATCTCCAGAATAGTTGCATACCTAGTGTCACTGTTATATTAATGTGTCAGGACAAAATGCAGAGCGACAATGAAAAACTACCTGTACAAATGTACTTGGACCCAAGGAAAAATTGGCAGACTGCCATAGATGAGCACACATTACGTTTTTATTTAAAGGAGAAAACATTCAAACAGAATATTGCTCCTAAAACAGATTCAGAAAAACACATTACCTCTCTTGCTGAAATACACATGGAAGATGAGCAACCATGGGTTCATGTTGGTATAAATGACTGTTTTAAAACAATAAAAGCCACTTTAGCGCTTGAACAGGAGAGGAGCTTCATTAATGAGAAATTATTGCAAAAAATAATGGAGAGGGAGGAGATCCCGAAATTTACAATTAAAAACCAATATGTTTCTAGGTTTGAACAGTCCAGACTTTGAAAACCGAATTGCAGGCAGATGCATGCTTAAAATTAGCATTGGGCAGAAAACAATGTACCATAATGTATGGATAGTGAGTGGAGCACAAAATGATTTTTACATGGGCAATGACATCATGCACAGAATGTGTATGGTGTTAGACTTCCTTAATCAAAAAATATGGTCACGCCTAGGTGGGCCGGCACCTGAATTTGAAGACAAAAGAAGGGCTTATCATTGTGCACAACTGGTTCCTTATGCAATCGAATTACAAATGAGGAAAGATACTAGTATTCCTGCATTTACAAAACAGTTTGCAATAACACTGAAATGCAAAAATGGACAGCAGATGAAAGACTCTGATGCATTTGTATGCCTGAATGAATCCATAAAACAGCAAGGCCTGGATTATGAATACATTCCATTGGTAGACATTGGTGAAGGGCATGTAAGAATTATGGTAAATAATAAGGGCTGTCAAGATATTCATTTAGAGGAAAACTCCTCATTAGGAATGGCCATACAAAAATCACATTATACTGCAGATCTTAATAACATGGTGATTGGAAATATCCCTGAAAAGTATGTAGATGCCAAGGGTGAGTTACCGGAATACCTGGACTCTCAGCCCAAAGGAATATTTAAGATTAATTCTGTGTACCCTTATGATTCAAATGAGACAGTGTGCTGCCATCAAGAGGATTGCATAACATTTAATTTAAATGAAAATGAAACAGAAAATCAGCCCATTGAAGTGGAAGCTGATATGCCAAAATATTTTAAAGTGGCAGCTTTACAAAAAGACAGAGCCACACAGTTAGAGGAAAGTGCCGAGATTCCACTACCAGAACATTTTCCGGAATTTTCCAAAATGTTAGAAGAGCAGATCTCCTTAGCGGATGCGTGTGACAATGATGAGGATAGGAACGAACTGAGAAAGATATTTATGGAATTTAAAGATGTATTTGCAAAAGATGATTATGATTGCGGTTTAACTGATTTACATGTGGCCACACTTCCGGAAGGGTGTAGCAGAAGTCCAGTATTTGTACGCCAGTATAGACTACCGCTGGCATGTTTAGAATCATTGGCAGAGATTATTAAAAATTTAGAATCGCGAGGAATCATCAGGCCAACCCATAGCACATCCAACACGCCCATTTTAGGTGTGTTAAAGCTAAATGTTCAATGGCGGCTTTGTGCAGATTTGAGGGAGTTAAATAAAAGAGTACCAGTGTCCAGATGGCCACTGCCATTCATTGATCAGGGCCTAGCTCAGGTACATGGTTCAAAAGTGTTTACCACATTAGATCTCACCTCTGGATATTGGTGCGTGCCATTGGCAGAGGATATACAGAATTTATTTTTCCTTTACATTTGACAGGACTCAATACGCATGGGTTAGAACTCCGTTCGGGTACATCAATAGTGGGAGTGAATTTGGCATATTTTTGAGAAAGGCCATGCCAGATGCAGCGGAAAGAGGAACAATAGTTTATTTGGATGATGTCCTGATAAAAAATGAAAGCTTAAAAAACCATTTTGATAAAAATAAGGCATGTGCTTGGCCAATTGCAGAAAGCAGGCGCCAAAGTATCTTTACAAAAAGCACAATGGTGCAAGAAAAAAGTAAACTTTCTAGGCGATGAAGTGACTGAACATGGGCTAAATCCACAAAAGAAGAAAATAGAGGCCATACAAAAACTAAAGGACCCTAAAAATGTGAAAGGGGTAAAAAGTTTATTAGGGATGACAGGCTATAACAGAAAGTTCATTGAAAATGATGCTGAAATCACTCAACCATTGACTAAACTGCTTAAACTGAATACACCCTGGATATGGGAAAAAGAGCAGTCTGAGGCAGTGGCTAAATTGAAGGAATGTCTTGTAAAGGCACCATGTTTAGCATATCCATTAAAGGGTAGGGATTTATTTATAGAAATAGGGTTCTCTGAACATTGTATGTCAGCAGTGTTATCACAAAAACATGATGTGAATCACAATACCATTGGATATGCAAGTAAAGCATTTTCCCAAGTTGAAATGAAATTCAATGAATGTGAAAAGGCCCTATTAACCACTGTGTGGGTGCTACAACATTTCCGCCCCATTGTTCAGGGGGAAAAGGTGATTATTGAGACAAATCATCAACCTTTGCAGTTTTTAGTGGGTAAAAGAATTAGGTCAGGTAATCTAGCGCAGTCCTGAATCACTTTGTGGACGCTGGCATTACAAGGATTTCCTGTAGAAGTGAGATATGGACAAAATAAACAGAGCCCAATTGTTCAAGGGTTAGTTGACTTACATGACTGTGCAGCTGAACAGGTATCAAATGAATTGGAAGTGGAACCTAATTTGCAGGAATTTGAACAATCACCACACAAAGCTTTTGATGAAAAAACATGCAAGGATCTGCCAACTGTATATGTGGATGTTTGTGCTTTTCACATTGAAAATGACAGTAATAAACAATTAGTGTCAGGAATAGGAAATGTCTGGTTGAAATGTGAAGGTATCCCCAGCATAGGGATGAGGATTGGAGCTAGGAGCAGCCAAGTAGCGGAATTGGCGGCCATTTATAAAGCAATTGCTACTGCAGTTGATAATAAATTCAGTGAAATTGTCCTGGTGACTGATTCTGACTATGCACAAAATAGCTTTGTGGAGTATTTACCTGGCTGGAAAGCGAGAGGCATGATTACATAAAACAAAAAGTCACTTGAACATGGAAAAATGATACAAGCCATAGACAAATTGGTGTCAGAGAATGATTTAACAATACACTGGAGAAAAATGTGTGGGCATTTAAAAACACGCGGAGAGGATAAGGAGGGAAATGATAAGGCAGACCACCTGGCTAAAATTGGGGCTGTGATGGGAGAATTGCTACCTATTGATGATTTACTGGGTGAAATACAAATTGATGCAGTAACACGCTCTAAAACACCAAAGGAGGTAGATCAACCAGTGGTACAGTGGGGTCATAATACACCAGACCAAGATTTGATTGAGGCGCAAAAGAATGATCGAAATTTGGGAATCCATTATAATCATTTGATAGATCCTGAAAAAAACCCTTTAACAGAAAATGATTTTTTGGGAAAAGAAGAGTTGAGGGTGCTATTAAAGAATTAAAAACGAATTAGATTACAGGATGGACTCATGATTAGAGAGTCCATAACAGGACAGATACAGTGGGTGGTACCCCTTTCATTCAGAGGGCTAATGCTACAACATGCACATGATGCAATAACTGCAGGCCACAGAGGTTCACAAAAAACATTGGAAATACTAAAAGATTATGCTTACTGGCCACATATGTCCCAAGATGTGGAATTATATACTAGAGGATGTCTAGTATGCGCCCAATTTAAACCTGCTTCACCAATGCATAGAGCCCCATTGATGAAAAGAGGCCTTACTCTTCCATGGTCGGATTTGCAAATAGACTATGTAGGCCCTTTAAAAAGGTCGAGCAGAGGAAACCGTTATATTTTAAGTGTGATATGTTTGATGTCAAAGTGAATTGAATGTATTCCTGCACCAGATTGTAGTGTGCAAACAGCAGCCACATTGCTGGTGAACCATGTGTTCTCAAGGTTTGGGTTGCCACAAAGAATTGAGTCAGACAGAGGAAGTCATTTCACAAGTACTCTAATGAGTAAGGTATGGCAAATACTGGGTGTGAAAAGGAAACTACATATCGCATATCGGGCAGCCTCTTCAGGTGGAGTTGAACGGAGCAATAGGTCTGTTGTGGACATATTAAAGAAATTTGTGGCAGATGCAGGTTCCAGCTGGGATTTACGTTTACCGTTGGTTTTAATGGCAATCAGATCAACTCCTGCCAAAGCAACAGGTATTAGCCCACATGAGGTCTTAACAGGTAGGAAAATTGTGTTACCACAACACCTGCTATACAGAACACATGAGCAGACACGTGTGAGTGCATCCACAGTTCATGAGTACATTGATGAATTGAGAAAGCATTTGCAACATGCATTTGCTTTTGTGCAGAGAAATCTAGAAAGAGTTGCTGACAGTGCAAAGTCATACTACGCTAAAAGAACATCAGTGAGAGAATACAGTGTAGGGGATCAGGTGTATAAGTTTCATTTTGGAAAAAGTAAACAGAAAAATTCTAAATTTCTAGCAGCCTGGCAGGGGCCATTTCAAATTATAGATAAGGTTTCTCCTGTAGTTTAGAAAATTTTAAAGACTGAAGGTGAAACAACAATAGAGCAATTTGTGCACGTAAATCAGATTAAGCCATGCCATCCCAGACACGAGATCAGGCAGCTTGAGCATGTAGAAACAGATAAAGTCCCTTGAACATAAAAAGGTGGAGTGAATATGTCTAGTCAGGAGGCAGTGACAGAGAAGATAAAAAAAAAAAGATGGTTGAAATGGTACATAAACACTGTAATATATGTAAATATATATAAAATCTAGATAATATAAATGCATAAATAAATAAATAAAATAAATAATGGAAGATCATGGTTGGTGTGCAGAATGAAAATGCATTAAATATTGAATGTTGTTTTATGTATGCTTGTTCTCTATAACCTGTGCTTAATTTCAGAAGGCGAAAGAAAAAGGGCAAAATATTTTACAAAGCATGTTTTATTTTTGGCAAAAGGGTGAAGTTAGTATTGTGCTATATACTTAATCTGTTTATTTTCTATTTGATTTAGAATATTAACATATTTGTACCAGAGGTCACGGGAGACGATGGAGTCCTGGAGTCCACTGGAGAAGACCAAAAGATGCCTGCCTCCGGGTGGAGGTGAAGACATAATAACCGGAATGCCAAAGAAAAGATGACATCTATAGAAAAGGATCCAAAAGGACCAAGATGAAGAGTACCCGAATGAACCAAAAGAGGCAGACAAGTGTCCTGGCATATGGAGTTCCACATATTTATTATTTTAATTAATTGTTTTAATCTGTTATGTTAATTATTTGTTTTTGTTAGTTGTTTTATTTTATTGTTTTCAATTGACTTCAAGTATAACATTGAAACACTGGACTATGGACACTCCCATTGGGAAGGCAAATGTAGAACATTTTATAAGAATTGATGATTTCAGATGAATTTTAACATTATGTTGATTGAACAGTGGTTTTTCATATTTTTCATTTTTGCACGTGAATATTCATTTTATTGGATTGACACATTTTGAAAAGAAGAAAAGAAGCAAATTGTTTTTTTTCCAATTGGCTTGGATCGTAGCCAAGTTAAAAAAAAAAGCAGGGGATATGTAGGATTGTTTAGCGGGTTTTGGGAACACAGAGCAATGCACCACTGCACAGGATCAATGTATAGCATGTTTTTATACAGCACCACTGCATGGGTTTGGTGCGTTGCTATGATGCAATTGTTTCAAGCTATGTGTTGCCAGTGCAACCTATGGACATGTAAATGAAAACAGGCGATGCAGTCAAAAACGATTTCTACATATAAAATGCAAATAATTTTTTTTCACAGTTAAAAGCATATTTATTTTTACCTAAAATTCCTCTGTTGCAGGAGACACATTTGAGGATTAATGAACTAACCTCATTAACAAAAAACTAACATGCTAACTCATTAATAAAATAATGTGTTCTCCACTGCAAAATGAGGCAGACTCTGAAAGTCATTGTAAACGCGCATCCAGATTTTTTTTTCTGTGCTGCTTTGTCCACAATATTTGCAGGAAGCAAAGATTTGAATAAGCAGGAAATCAGTTTTGTTACAGTTGCTTACTGTAAAAGATTTCTATCTTAGCCTTATACAGCGAGCATATCAAAGGAAACAGCCCCTATACCTCGCCTTCATCGATTTTCAGATGGCGTTTGATGCAGTACCTAGAGAACTCTTGTACAAAAAACTGGTTGATGCTGATTGTCCGTGGCACATCTTAAAATGGATAATCCAACTATACACTAACACCACCATCCAAGTACGACTCACTAACGGGGGCTTATTAACCCCTCCTATTCCAACAGCTAGAGGCCTGAAGCAAGGCTGTTTACTAGCGTCAGCCCTGTTCAATTTCTTTGTTTCTGACATCCAGCATAATTTTAGCAAACTAATATCTGACTCTCCAAGGTTAATGGGAGTTCAGATTCAATGGCTATTATATGCCGATGACATGGTCTTGATGTCGCACACTCCTAAAGGCTTACGCCAATTATTGGGTGCCCTCGATGTCTACACAAAAGCAAATGGTATAACAATCAACATTGCCAAGACAAATGTCATACAATTTGGCACTAAGAAACAAAGTCTAGCTCAGTATCATTGGCCTCTTCAAAATAGCAAGATTATGGTTACTAATGTCGATATATATCTAGGCATCATTATCTCTAACTTATGTGCCTCTGACCAGTATAACAAACAAGGGCTCCATAAACTCCAAATGTGCATCTCACAAGCTAAGATCATCAAAGCGAGATATTGTAAATTTTCCCTCCTACCGGTTCTTACATATTACAAGCAAAAATTGGTACCCGTCATCTTATACGGTGCTGAGACTCGAAACATTATGTCATATACATATTGGGCTATCAGGGAAGGTCGATTTTGGAGGCAAATCTTACAGCTACCAACCTCGCAGCCCTTACCACCTGTAAGACATGAGTTGGGGTTAATCTCCTTATATGCAATCTATAAATGGAACCTATGTGCCTTATACCGTAAATGCCTCTTAAATCGAGCCACAACAGGAATCTCTCAAATCATATCCACATACTTACTAAACTCTATGGATACCTTCCCGGAAGCATGGCGACAAATAGACCTAACTTTATTAGTAGAGAATCCAGATAAAGCAAAATCAAAAATCTGGCAAGCTGACTGGATTCATACACGCCTTGCCTGTGTAAACTATACAAATTTTGAAGCATTTCCCTTCGAACTTTAATGCTATAATTCTGTGGCTGATTACATGGTGAGATCTCCCAATGGATTTATGAGATTTAGGCTAAACCTGTGGTCGACTAATGATGTGATCAATCAACGGGTTAATGTTGATAGCCAATTACCCTGTCGATTCTGTAAGCAACATCCAGAGTCTCTCTACCATCTATGCACAGAATGTGATAAACTATCGTCAATACGCTATGCTCACTTCAAACCCTTATTCATGTTCCAAGAGATTCTAACCCCGGAAAGCCTATTGTGGTTAATTATTTACATCATCTCAACATACCGATGTATGCACTATCAAAATGTTGATTTTGTTTTTTATATGTAAAGATCTAATTGCCTTGTATTGTATTGACATGGTTGTATGTATTTTAAAATGTGTAAATTGTGTAAATCTATGTAAATGAATCTTAATTTTTATAAAAGTTGAAAGGTCTTGACTTTGGTCAAGACCGAACCAACTAAATAAAAAAAAAAAAAGATTTCTATTGTGTGCAGGAGGAGGATAGAACATGAGGCATTCTTATTGGACAAGCATCATATTAGAGGCTGTAACCAAGTTTTCTTGTAGAATCTGGGGGAAGGAGAGAGGGAGAATACATTTTAGAGAGCTCAGAGAAAGACCTGGCTGGTGGCTGCCGGACTGAAAAAGCAGATCCCGGTGCACTGCTGCAGAGACTGGGAACTCCCAGACAATAATCCCCGGCTTGAGTAACTGCAGATGCACGTTCTCGCTGGGGGTGCTTGAAGAGGGAATTGCCACATCCAGAAGGCGACCAGCCGAAGAATCTCACATGCTGAACAGATTAGGTAATTATATATTGCAGAGTGTGGGGGCAGTGTTCATGTGTGCGAAACTATTCAGTCAGTGTAGAAGAAAGAATTCCAGTGTCTTATCATCAGGTTTAATGTTGTGACTTCTAGTCGCCCTCTTCTCATTTTGTTACAGATAATGTTGACTGTGCTATTTCATTTATTTCTGTAAAAAGAGTGAGATCGTGTTTAAGTGCAACTTTTATAATAGACAAAAATATCTGAAAGCAGACGGGTAGTGTGTTTTATTTTCTCTTTCCTTTGTGCATTTACCAATACAGTGCTGATGATGTGGGGAGATGTTTAGACAGTGCAATTGTCATTTTTAAGCTAGCTAAAAATAAGACTTGGCTGCAGCTGGGTGCACGATTTCATTCAGTATGAGCAATTATAACTAACTTTGTGTGTTATAGCCTGCTGGAGGTACATGAGTCAGCAGAAAGAGAGGCCCTGGACATAGTTCACCTACGTAGATACGTTGGTGATAGATACCGCATGTTAGCTCGTTGCCGTGGATAAGACAGCGAGGACAGCCCATGGTGGCACACTAAAAATGAAAATATGGTATTTCTGAAATGTAGGCCTGAGGTCTCTCTAGTGATCACACGAACAAACTAAGCAAAAATAAGGGGTTCTGGATATTGGGGCCATATATAAAACAAAGGAATTACGCTCACCAGAAATACCACCAATAACGCATACCAACATAATGTATAACACTAAATATATCAGTGTGCTGAAATAATGTATGTATACTATAGTACTATATACCAAATCTAATCTGAATGCAAAGAGTGATTATTACTGAATTATTTTCATTTTGGCAGTAAGAAAATACCGCTAGGCCCCAAATCTATACAAAATACCCAACAGTACTTCTGGTCATAATACTATACTGCACAAAACCCCACAAAAGATAAATGTAAGTTAACAAAACCTTCCATCCCTCCTCTCTGAGGGATACCATTGCTCTATGGAAGACTAACTTGCACCGGGAGAATTACCTCCATCATATCAATCATTCCAATGGAGATGAACCACCCATATCCAAGATCCCCAAAATTCACAATTTGCAAAGTGGACGATTAAAAGATCGAGCTGCAATCAGGTGCTAGCACAAGGCTTACTAAACTCCCATTTCAAGATGAACATTCCTCATTCCTGATAAAAGACCCCATAAAATCATTTATCAATGCCGTTCATTTCTTGATAATGAATTTGTCCCAAAGCTTGTTCATCTAGTCTGCAATGGTGCGAGTATTCACGCTTTTCCATTTCTGGGCTACCGCCAATCTCCCTGGTCAGAGCATCATCTCCCACAACCTGGGGAAGTGATACTCTTCCTTATCCGCCCCTGGAATAACCAGCAATAATTGTAGCGCGTCCATTGTCAGCTGAACTCCAACTATTTCCTTAATCCAACTAAGGAGATCAGACCAGAACATTTGGATTCATGGGCACTGCCACCATGTGTGGAACAAGGACCACACTTTGTTACAATCCCGGGGGAAGAGCAGTGAGACACCAGCATACATGTTAAAGTCTGAGAGAGTCCAAGTGACAAGAGTGCAACATTTTAAAGTAATGTCCATGGTGTCTGTAAAGAGATTACCATGGAACGCAACCCTGTACATATTTTCCCAGACCTCCACAAGATATCTCCCAGACTGTGCTGAGCAATAGTCTCTATGGTTTTGCCTCCCCACAGTACCCACAATCACCAGGACCCTGTAAAGCCTGGAAAGTATCCCTGTCCTGGACAGTGCAAGTTTAATGTTTTCTTGAAAGGTTTGAGGGGACGTGCCAAATCCCCACTCCAACTAGAGTCAACCAGGATTCCTTATAAAGTTATGTATTCATATACACTGATGGCCTAGCTGACCCAGTATCTCAGTTACCTGCTCGTACTGCTTTAAACCCCTATCGGTGAACAATTGCCCCGCTCTCTCCAGGCCCGAATCTGACCATCCTTGCGTGTGTCAAAATCCATGCCCCCACAGAGAGCTCATGAGCGACAGCCAGGAAGAGAGGATATTATGGTTGCTTCCCGCCTTCCATAAAGACCACAGTACACCCAAGCTAGGATAACGTTTAACCCTTTCGAGGGACTGATTTTATTGGGGACCAAAGGAGGTCTTTAACCATTTAAGGACGGGTGTACATATCCTCTAAATAGGCCCAGTATGTCCCCAAGTCATCACTCAGATATTCTATCATTATCTGCAGTTGGACTGCCTTGTGATAAAGTTGAAAGTCATGGACCCCAACCCCCCATAGTCCATAGGCAATGTCAAGGAGGTTCTCATTTACCCATCCAAATGAATTATGCCACCATAGCATTCAGATTTCTGAAGAAGGACTCAGAGAGCTTTTATGGAAGGGTCGTGAACAGATACAACAAATGAGGGAGAACGTTCATCATTACAGCGGTCATTCTGCCATACCATGATAGCATGAGGAGAGCCCACTGAGAAGGACCCGACCTGATTGCATCAAGCATGGGAACAACATTAACACCCACCACCTCTTGATTTGCCTAAGAAGGTGATTTCCCAAGTAGGTGATCATGTTCCACTCCACCGTCATACCCCCCAGCATTCAATGGTCCTGAGTATTCGCATTTGCAAGATGCAGTGGCATGAAACTGGACTTTGCAACATTTATCTTAAGACCAGAGAAGATGCCGAATGTCTCTATCTGCACGATAAGCTCAGGGAGGAAATGCTGAACATCAATAAAATAACTCAATATATTGTCTGCGAAAAGGCACAACTTAAAGTGGACCTCCCCACTCTGGATACCCCTGATCCAGAGGTTCTCCCATTTTGTAAACGCAAGGGGTTCCATGGTCAAGGCATACAATAGTGGGGAGAGGGAACACCCCTGTCTCGTACCTCTTGTACGGGAGAAGAGGATTGTTAGCAACCTCTTCACTAGAACCCTTGCCATCGGGGAACTGTACACAACCTTAATCCACCATTGAAAGTTAGGCCCAAACCACATTTTCTGCAATACCTTCCCCATATATTCCCAATGCACCCGGGAAATGGCCTTTTCTGAGCCAATCAATACCAGACATGCATCGATGTTCTGTTCCTGTATATATATGATCAAGTTAATCATCTTTTGTACATTATCATATTTCTAAAATCCCTTAATAAACCCCACCTGGTCACTGTGCACAAGGGCTGGCAAGACCTGACCGAGCCTTTTGCCCAGCAGCTTCACCAAAGTGTTCAATTCCCTGTTCAGCAACAAGATCGGCTAGTATGATCAACACAGGGTGGGGTCCTTACCCTCCTTGGAGATCACCACTATAATGGCACCTAAGATAGAATTGACTAGGGCTCCCTCTTCAAGGCCACTATTGAATAGTTTAGTCAAAAAAGTGTCAGAGTGACCCAAGTGTCCCAGGACACTTGGGTCTGATTGGAAAAGATAAAGACGGTGTGTGGAAAAAGTTCCATTAGTTTTTCCAGGTCTTGTTTTTTCATCAAAGGAAAGGACAAACATCGTACATTACACACATGATTGCATCAACAATGAATTAGTATGAGGTCTGGCTGTCCTGTACATTTCAGTCTGAACAATTTTGGAAAAAATTTGGTCCCAACGCATTTCCTGCAGTCCAAACCATTTAATTGCAAAATTACTGAAACCTAAGTCCAGGCTATTATTTAGTTTTCTTAAAACAAGCCAGTATTCTAAATAGCCAACCATCTCCATGCATCCACACAATTTTAAAACCAGCCATGATTCCTGCAGTCTTTCTCTGTTTCCAGGAAATTACTCCTAGTTTGAATTTTTACTAATTTGTAAGAGTATGTATGTATGATATGTTTGTTTCGGTGTTTGTAATTGGTTGATTTTACTGTTGTAATTGTGTACTTGTCTTTGATAGTTTACAGTCAAAATGTGTTGGTCATTTCAGAATTGTGCATAGTAAATATAGTCCTATTTTTGTGGTTTTGATTTTGGAAAGTATAAAAGGCACCATTTTGTGAACATTTGTGATTTTGATTGTAGAAGTCATTATGTACCATACTTTCATTCTTTCGAGGTCATCACGGGTTTGGCTGTCACCCTTAAATGCGGCGGTAACGCTATTACCGCTGCACTTAAAAGTCCTCCAAATCACGGGTTTGGCAGGATTTACCCCCAGCTCTGTGCTGGGGGTAAATGGCTGCGAATTTGCTGATTTTTGCTGTAACTACTGCACAGTAATACCGCCAACGGTAGTCACGCTGACAATTCCCCGTTGGGCCCAATGGAGAATGGGGAATTCCTGTTCAGCCAAACCCATGATCCGGTACTAATAGCGCCGGACTGGTTGGCGGTAGTGCTATTAGCACAGGCGGTATCCCAGCAGGAATACCGCTGGGATACTGGCCAACTCGTGATGATGACCTTTGTGTCCAACGCAACCTCATCCACCCTTCCTAACTCCAATCTTCAGTATCCTCAATACCAAGGATACTTTCTTTAGCATCATACATTTTATATAACTCCATGAGCATTGACACCTTTTAAGTATTATTGTATTACGACTGTCTCTTTTTTCATTTATATTCCATACTCAGATTTTTTTTTAAATGATTGTTATAGCAGTGACTATAAACAAAGGGGTGCTATTGGTGTATTGAGGATCGCGCCCAGAAACAGCACCATCTAGGGTGTTTACCCTCTCGGCTACCCAGTGCCCACCCAGTGTGCTACTCATTGGAAAAAGTGGCACCATGAACAGCCATGGCTATATACTAGCAAATGGCATGTTGAGTCTTTGTGGTTGTGTGGTAGTGTGGTAGCCATGGCTACAAGAGAAGCTTGGGAGAGATAACAGGTAACAGATTTCTGTCAGTTTGATTGGTCCATTCGTTGAGGCGGATCAGAATTATATGGAGACGCGCAGCCGCAGTGTGTGATATGTTTGGCTGGCGCAGCAGGCGCAAAGATGCAGGGCCGCTTTGAAGAAGCTTGATGTTCAATTGAGTGATTTTGCACAGGCGTATTTTCTCACACAGCATTTGCGTATCCACATCAATACCCTGCAGTGTGTGAATGGGGCTTTCGTTGACGAAGCTAAGCAGGGGAGATTAGTCAATGATATTAGCTGTCGAAAAAAAAGGCAAGAAGCTGTGTCAATGCACCTTTCAAAGTGATTGAGCCTTCTCTCGACATTGCTACGGCCATGTTAGGCAGATCATCTGCAGTACCCTTAGGGAACACTACAGGCAATTAACACTACAAGTTTAAGCACAATTTCAACTTTGGTTCAAGCCTGTACTACACAGTAAAGTGGTAGTGATGGCTGAGCAGCCAGACTTATCTCAAGAGTTTAAGTGAGCAGTAGAACAAGTTACACAAAGGACCAACTAATACAGTGATTCAAACAAACACTTACTCAAGATTTCTTGGTAAAAGAACATACATTTATTTACTCAGTGAGTTTGAAAACATTACACTAGCAAGAGGAGCTCAATATCACACCCTAATGAACCACAAATACACAACTGGTAAGAAAATGAACAAGTTTAGCTCTCCTGAAGTGGGAGCAAAATGGCACTTCATATACTTTTAAAAGGGGTAAAAAAACAAGGTTATCAGAATCAACAACACATAGCATTCATAGGCATGGCAAAGGGTTTCAGTAACTACAACTAGCAATTTATGTCATAGGCCTAGGCCAAAGTCAATGGTTCAGAGTGTTTGTATTGGATAGCACAGTTCTGGTAGTAACGGTAAAGTCTTTGCCACAGAGTTTAGAAGAATTTGGCTAGGCGAAAAGTTTGACAAATGTTTAGGGAAGGACAAGCCTTCGAAGTTGAGGAAAGTTTCAAGCACTTTCTCGATGGACAAAAGGATTTCAACACCTCGTTTGCACAGTACCTCGTTAATAAAGAAAATCTGTAGCTGAGGCAGTTGTTCTAGGCAGTTCGAGCAGATCTCGCTGTTCCTGAGCATCAGTCATGGGGACAAGAAGGAGAACGTCGGGAGGTTCCTGCACTGCCCAGGGATGAGGCCAAAAAGTGGTGAGTTCCTTAAAGTCCACGAGCTGGTTTCCTTCCCTCTGGCTATCCAGTTTTCAACAGCACTCTGATGAAAATTCGACCAGATGGAGATGGTGTCCTGGTGGCTTACGAGTTGGTTGTTCCCACCAAACTCAAGGAAAGAAGTTAACCTTGAAGGGCTTCTCTGACGATTGGAGTTCCAGGCAATTCGGACCAGTAGCAAGGCTTCACCGGCCATCCTGGAGTTGCAGCAGTCCTTTTCCTTCAGCTCGTCTTCGGTTCTTTCATTCCAGTGGTCGACTCTGCTTTCCTAATCCCAGAGATCTGCTTTTAAACAGTTTTCCCCCATTCATTCCAGCATGGCTGTCACTCACACAGCAGGGTGGCTGTCCTTGCCGGCCATTCAGCCGGCCAATCATGCCAGAGTGCATTCAGGTCTCCTAGGAGACTAAGCACAGGGAGTTTCGGGCACCTCCCTCACATCCTGTCCACCCCAGACACTCAGGTGCCAGAGGAGGACTTCAGCACTGAAGCGTACCAAAGGCAAATGAACAAAGGGACCAAACCTGGTTTGGTGCGTAGAGACAAACACAAGAAGGACTTTTCCTAAAAGAAATGGCAAAAAAAGATAGGTCTTGGGCGTCATATTGAAAAACATGTCTGACCCGATTTTTAGCTACCATTGTTAGCGGTCAGGAAAAATCACAGTAGTTGATCTAAACCACTCACTGCCACCAGGCATTTAAAGTAGGAAAAGGTAACATTTGACTGTTACATGAGTGTTTTGACGCAGGGGAAGCTAGGTAACCCCTCCAGCACTCTATAGGAAGATAGGTTGTGCTGGGTCAGTAAATTTGAAAAGACTAGTAAAGCCAATTTAACTTTCAATGCTCTGGGAGACAGTAGTCAGTCACAGAGCAGGTATTTAAACCTTGGGGAGTCAGAAAGACACCCCTGTGCCACTGCACTGAGGGTCCTGTGTGACACAGAAAAAGATGATGCTCATGGAGTTGTTTTTAAACTCCATAACCAAAGAACACAAAAGTAAAACACACATCGTGATACATGCAAGAGTGGGAAAAAAAGGCTCACACTCTTCCGAGGTAAAAAATCAAATCATAGAAATCCTACAAAGTTGTGGGGGTCTGAAAAGGTAAGGGAAATTAGCACATTTTGAGAATTCTCCCTAACAGGCAAGGTGCAGGCATATCTCTTTGTTCACTCATGCGATTGGTCAATAATTTAGGTGCAAACATGTCATTGCACTTGGGCAGACCCGCACTTACGGAAAACACATCCCGGCTGGCTATATCACTTAACTGCGGTTATACCCTCTATCAAGCACCACTTTTATGTTTTCTGTAATTGCTTTTTGACTCTTGGTGGGTGAAATTCATTGTGAGCCTTCAGGAACTTTTCAAAATAAGTATCTCCTTTTATCCATTCCTTTTTTACCTTTCTTCTTCCTATACCTTTGTCCTTTGTCTTGTGCTTTGTAGTTTGTCCGTTTTTGTTATTTTATCTTATTTTTTGTAAAAGTGTTTTGATATGAAGTGGCAGAGTCCTTTTTGTGTTGTGTATTTTTACAGTTTTTATTTTTCCTCCACGGTCCTGCATTTCAAAATGACTACGGCCAGCAGTGATGATGAGGTGGTGTGGGTGGCTTCAGTTTTACCACCACGGAAGAAGCAATGTGCACAAAAAAACATAATTTGGCAACATTTCTGCATAAAGGACAAACACAGCAAGAAAGAGTTTCAGGAAGTCATGTGTAATTTATGTGGTAAGGTTTTACAGTGGACTTTCCCACAAGCCATCGTAAAGCTTGGGGACATCAATGTTAATTCAACACCTTGTCTGTGTTCATTGGGCGCAGCCTTTGACCACAATGATAACATCATAGATGTCACCACTGATGACATCACTAATGACATGTTCTATCAAATCACTGTTCACATCACACATCGCATCACTCATGCCATCACTAGTGACAACAGTAATTACATTGCATGTAACAGTTTTCCTTTTCCACTATATCTTGAATGTGTTAATTTTCCTAATTGTATCCAAGTAGAAATGTTTACGTACAATTAGTATCTTACAAGGGACAATAAAATTGTTAGAAAATATCTGATTAGCCCTCAACGGGTCCTTAGCAGCCTGACAAGGCACCAGTCGCCGCCATGTACCTCAGTGATCCTTCAGCGAGTGCCTGACATAGAAAGGGAGAAGCGACTTGCCTTCGTTTCCATGGCAATCATTTACTTTTTAAAATATTTTTAAAGGCAACCAGTTGTGGCATATGCAGCACATTACGTTCATAACAGATAAATTGGGTGCCGATAATATAGCAACAGGTGGAATTGAAGCAGCAGCCTCAAACATTGAGGGTTGACTGTCTGTTGGTGGTGTCCCACAGGTAGATGCAGGTTATGGAGGTGATGCTGATTCCAATTTTCTTTTTTTGTGCTGCTCACATGATTTACAGTACTCATCATCAACATTGTCCCAGATTGTTTATTTGGACTGACATTCCCAGGCTTTCAAAGAAAACAGTTGAAGGCACATGTCTCAGTGGGTTTTTGCACAATGTTCACTGGACATCCTCTGCTTCTTTTGTTTAACAGTGTTCTGTTACTTTGAAGTAACACCAACGATCTGCGATGGACTTCATTGCAGTTGCTTTCTTCTGTGGTGGGGATGGATTGGGGGCCCACCCAACATCCTCATCTCTGCTGCTATGATTAAATGTCTAACCAGGGAGGAACATGTAAAACAATAAACATTGCAAGACTTAGAAGACAATGGGCCTCATTACGATAGTGCTGGTAAAGCAACAACGGCACTGGTAGTGCTACAGGCTCCATTGTTACCATGCCGCCACATTACAAGTTTTGCCCGCGGGTGCTGCTCTGCACACCTGGCCAGACCATGCGTGCAGGGCGGCACCCGCGAGCAGAGCAGGATGGTAGCAACTGTACCGTTTTGGACCGTACGCTACTACCATCCTCCCCATTCTCATTGAGCCCTATGGGGGCTCAAATGGGAATGAGGACGTCCCTCTCCGGGTCCCGTGCAAGGATAATTACCGGGCCCGCCAAGGCCGGAATGGCCCAGAAATTCCCCTTTCGCGGGACCCAGAGCTGGCCCCGAGTTTGAGGATAACCATGCCCTTATTAAGGGCATGGCTACCTCCAACCTCGTAATGAGGCCCAATGCCACAAGAAATGTTTTCAGTAGTTATCATGTACATTGTTCCTGTGGACCCGTACCAGATGGTTTATTAGAAGGACTGATAGAAATAATCAATATAAAGTTATTTACTTTGGGTATGGTCATGAGATCATCTTCTTCTTCTAGCGTGGTCTGGGCATGGTGGGCATGGCTGGCTTTGAAAAATTGGGGTTCATGTTCCACTCACAGTTCTCATTGCCAGCCGTACCCAGCCGTACCCAGACCACACCAGGATGGTTCCCTGGGCAGGCTGCATCAAGCAATTAGGAAATACCTCATTGGCTGCTGCATCCCGTATTCCACTTTCTATGTTTGCCTATCTCCTGCAAACACAGAAAGTTATATAAACATAGAAAGCGGACATTCGCCTCCAAGTGAGTATTTACAAAGGTATTCAGCCAAAGTCGAATACCTAGATTTTGGACGGAATTTGGTAGGCACAAGGAGCAGTGTGTCTCTTAGGAATGCAAACTACACCATCACCACAGAAAACTAGCATTCAATTCTGGTCAAAATTGACACTAAGCTAGGGAATTGTCATACGCAGAAAGTCGAGCCGGCAGTCAAAGGACTACTTTTTGGCAAAACCTTCATCAAGGATATGTCTAAGCTTGTAAGTACCGTTGTCGCCCTGGATTATACTCAGTCTTCACTGAAAAAAGTATTTACCCCTCGGGTGATTGCCACAACTGGCACAGGCAAAGGCTGCTCCTCCATCTGTAGAAGCAGTCAAAGGCCATACAGAGGAAAAAGCTGACACCAAGAAGACAGCAGACCCAACTCCTCCTTCCCGTCCTACGGGCAAGGTAGAGGTTGAGTTTGAAGTAGCGACAGCACATCGCAGGACAGTAACACTGGTGAGACTGCAGTTGCCCATGCACCGCCGAGTGATAAACAGCGTGATTCCATCCATCATGGAGAGGCTAGCAGCGCATACGTATGCTTGGCAAGGTTTTACAGCGGACTCATGGGTCTTACAGATACATTAGATGCCAATATTCTAGTAACAAGCTTATTTCAGCTACCAGCTGCTGAGGTTCTGAGTTGGGTGTTCATTGGAGTTGTTCCACTGGTGTATTAAATGCCTTTTTCTAAAAGTAAACTCTACTCCCTACCGATTATTGCTCTCCACAAATCATATGTCCTGCTATTCCCACATCACCATCCTCAAACCAACAAAAAAAGAACTTAGCCAATGCTTCTTAAAATATTCCCCAATTTCTTTCACATTACAGTTTGATGTTATGTCAAAATCATGTAACCCTCTGGAATCCTCTTAAAAAGATTCAGGACCTGAAAAAGCAGTGCAAGAGTTTGCAGCATCTTCTCTTCTACAGTATTTCTATCAATTGTTCAACCTATAAAAATGCTCCACTTAAATAGCAAATGTCTACTCTTCAATCTCAGAACTGCTAATGACACAGGTCACTCTTAGTAGAATGCAAAGTAAACACCACCCTCCAATACAACAACATGTTTCATTATATATCGTCATTCAACCAATCAGACATTGCTTTACATCACATTTAGAGCCACAGATACAGAAAGGGGCATTTTAACCGCAGCAATATAAGTCACCAAAACCCATGACATCCTATTGGCATGAAAATAGCAGCAAGTGACAGTAGCTATGTCTCTGTAACAATAATCCTCTAAACACTACTTCGTGGAACATATAAAAAGACAATTAAACAAAATCAACATTTTATTTTTTAAAGACGTCAAATTCTACAAATGCAGCTATACCCCCGGTTACAACAAGAGGCCAGCTATAGCAGCGGGTACACATACATGTATTCTACACATTGATAAAATATATATTGCAACGGTTTCAGATTTAAATGCCTTGAGGTGAAAACATCCAAACAGAAAGACATGTAAAAAACTGTGGTGACACATCTGTAAACTAATATGATCACTTCACCAAAATGCAAACAGCTGTAACCGCAGTTATGACCGGCAGACTCATACCTGCGATGTTTACACCTTTTTAATATGTATTTTTGAATCTGCAAAAAATGTACGGGTAGCCACGGCTACCAGTGGATGCCCAGACATGTGACTATCTAAGTGACAGTTGGATGTTGTTCATTAGGGCAGGCTTTTGTAGCTGGGGGTTTGAGTCTGCCGGTCATGGCTAAGGCAATTGTTGTAGCTAGCGGCTGCATCCGCTAAAAATACACAACGTTCCATTGGCTTGTTGGTATTACTTGTTCTGACAGAGCACAAAGTTTCATTGGCAGCTGTCGCAGTCACAGCTATTTATATGAAAAGCATCAACTGTATTTTAATTTTCCATTATAGTTCCAAAATTGTTCACTCTCAGAAGTACAGGGCAGCCAGACGTCATATGCAGGTTTCATGGCTGGTTTTAAAACTGTGTGGATGCATGGAGACGGTTGGCTATTTAGAATACTGGCTTGTTGTAAGAAAACTAAATAATAACATGGACCTAGGTTTGAGTAAGTTTGCAATTAAATGGTTTGGACTGCAGGGAATGCGTTGGGACCACATTTTTCCAAAATTGTTCCCACTGAAAAGTACAGGACAGCCAGACATCATATTAATTTATTGTGGAGGCAATCATTTGTGTAATGTAGGAGCCGTGACCCTTCCTTTGATGATGAAACAAGACTTGGAAAAAAAAATGGAACTTTTTCCTCACACCGTTTTTTTCTTTTCCAAGGAAAAAATGGAAATGGACCACCAGATTTAATGGTACATTTGAAAAATCACGGAGAAATGTTAATAAAGTAATTTCAGCATTCATGACAGACCACAACCAAATATGGATTTCAAACAACAACATACAGTTCCACATAACAGATTTGTATACACATGATGGAGTACACCTAACCGATGAAGGTAATGCAACGTTTCTTCATAACATCAAAGTAGTACTCCAAATGTGCTAAAATACTACACTCAGTGTGCCTCAAAACAGCGTGCCCAGTTCTTAATAGCACATATAAAAACACAAATACAATGAAAAAAACATCCAAAAACATGTTTCAATATAACAGCAGCCAATTCGGATGCATGGTCAAACCCAGCAACGTCTGGAGGTTGTAGCCGCCAGTTTCATGATGAAAACTACACTTTATGCATATACATTTTTTATAGCCTTGGTTAAAAGATGATTCTTTAGGGGGGGCACATGGGCTTTTATACATATATACATATGTATGAAATAGATAGTTCTTAAAAAGTACTTCTTTGAATACATAACGTGTACTTTTCAACTTGAAACCCACGGCTACAACCTCCCGATGTTGCTTTTGGTTAAGCATACCTACACAATTCAACACCCCATTGGTTACACGGTAGCCGCGGTTATGCCTATATGTTTAAAAAGAAATATTGACATTGCTATATATGTGTACATTGAATAAGAATAAAGAGGTGGCCATATAGTTAATGTCTTAGGTAGAAAGGTTGGGAATACGTTCACTGGATGTAGAAAATGAAAGATAAAGTAATATCCTTCTATCTGTAAAAAATAAAATGTGTTAGAAAACACACACTATATGAAACATGATTAAATAGTCAAATGTCTTTACCCTCATATTTCATATGTAGTACACTACATGCTGTTGTTATCTTCACAAATAGTAATCAATGGGCCATTGGAAAAAAAAATCAATAAGGTAAAGAGGGTACATTTAATGGGTACAATTACACAAGACATAGTAACGTGGGTGAGAATACACAAGCTACAATACATTGGTTAGGGCAGCTAAAACTAGAGCAGGGTGGCTGAAGCATCTTCCTATTAATTTAACAATATATATATTTTATTTCATATATACGTATATATGTAAATAAACAGTAATCCTTTTACTTCATTATATTTTCCTTCAAAGAATTTCCATTTTACCACACTCCTTTTTGTATTGAGTCTCCAGTGATTTTTCACCCTCAATGTCACTATAACTATACAAATAACTTTTAATAAGAAATAAAACACAAACACCCCAAAATCTATAGCTGCGGACACGAAACTACTGATACACTGACTATCTGTAGTCCTTTAGAGCCTCGAATATAGCTGTGAATAGCGGAAAAACAGCTGAATAAAACAAATACTTTCCTGCCCCCCCAGGCCCTCACCAAGTGCCACCTCATCTGTGCCAGCTCCCCCCACTCCCTAGATGGCTTCAGCTCCCCTGCCATCTCCATTTCCCCCCACAATACATGCTGTTTCTTTGATGCAGTTTGCTTTGATATGTCGGATATTCGAGGCTATAGCCACAGCTACAGAAAGCTTTGTGTTGCAAAATCAGTCCCTGGACCTCCCATAACTTCCAAATGTAAAGTTGTGTCCAGCAACCTCCTCACAAATAGATTAATGTCATTTGGAATTATTTTAACCTGCAATCAGCGTTTTAACTACTTTTTGTTTCCCGTTTTCCTCGGCTATAACTGCAGTTATCTCTCACATCAAGGAAAAAACAAGATGGCAGTCATTTCATTTTTAAAAAACACTGGTTTTGGTAATTTATCTGAGATAAAGCTGTATATTTTTGAGAAGGGGAACCTCCTTTTCCGTCAAATATTTAAATAACTACTGTACAGAATAACCGCATACCAGGCACGGGTCTTGAGTCAACTCTTTGTGCCCAGGTTTTTTTTGGACCTGGTTCAAATCTGTCTAGCTGTTTGGGCTCAACACTTTGGTAAAAATTGACCTAGTTTGTCAATGGGAAAATGATAGTGAAGTAGGGCGCAACTTTGACTTTTTTATATTGTATTCATATTAACTTTTCGTGTCTTACCTTTTTAACTGATCTTTGCGAAAATGTGCAGTCAGGGCCTCGCGAGTACCTAAACACTCAAGGAATGTTGGCCAAATCCATAACTGGAATCAAAACTATAGAATTTTGAGGGGTTCGGATGGAAGTCCGACTCACCTTAACTATAGGGCAGCTATCACCAGCCTATAATATATCCTGGATATGTTTTAAAGGTTTATGTTCCCAATGCTATCTGGGAGCTCTGCAAGACCATTGTTTTTCCTTTTACTGAACTTTATTCTGGTATTGGAGTCTCCCAGTCTGAATGGCACACATTCGGGTTAACATAGTTCTACAAGGATGTATATATTTCAGTGACACTATGGTATGTCTACTTTTCAAGTTATCTTTATAAAGCAGAGTCATGTTGAAAGACAGACATGGGAGTGAGGAGGGGATATGCAGAGGGGGCAAGTTATTCATGAGTATTTGCCCAAGGTGTGCGAAGACACTGATGCAGTTATTCTCCACTGAATGTGGCTGCTTTTCAGGGCACAAATAAAGGGCATATGTGGGTGGGTAGTGTATCTTTCTTTCAGATGGCAGACGCAACCCCTTGTTTTTTTTTGTTTTTTTTTTAGCTCAGCAAGTTTGCTCAAGTATTTGGCTACCAGGATTTTGCTCAGGTTGTCATGTTCCCAGATGCTTCCCCACAAGACTACAAGCACTTGTTTATTATTGGGATTTAGTTTTCCAGGAAATATTTCACTACAGATTGCTGGTTCTAAAAGGTGAGCACCTTTTTTTATAATTTGGCAGCATATTTATTGGAACATTTCCTCTCTCATGTTTTTTTTCTGGTGTTCATGATTTTTTTTTAATTCAATGATAATGTGTCTTGCACACTTTCTTTGAAGGGGAAGGTTGAACTACTTTAGTATATTTCACTTTAAGATACATGTACACTTACTGTGAGTATATGCTTTTAAAGCCTTCTTGAATGGCAGGTAATTTGGCAGTTTTTTTTACTGCTAGCGGAAGGTCATTCCATAATTGTGCAGTGGACACCGAAAAGGCCCGACCACCAATACGGGAATGGTGGAAGGGAGGCACACATAGCAAACCTGCCGAAGATGATCACAAAGAGCGCTTTGGAAGGTTGCAGGTAAATTAATTTAGACTGGAGGTATTCTGCCCCCGATCATGCAGTGCCTGATGGACAATGCAGAGCACCTTAAATCCAATGTGCTGAGCCACCAGAAGCCAGTGCAAATAACGCAGGATTGGCAAACTATATTCCCCATAGGGTGGCCCCGTTGCCACCCTCGCAGCAAGATTTTGCAGGCGCTAAAGCCATTGGACTATACCCTTAGGTTCAGCCAGATAGAGTGCATTACAATAATTCAATCGGCTCCACACCATGGCCGCAACCACTGGTGGGCGCAGGAAGGCCGGTAGCATGGGAAGAACCCTTTTCAATATTTTGAGATGGAATTGGCCAATTTGACACACCACTGAAACTTGGGTATCCATGGAGAGGGAAGCAGACAGGACCACTCCAAGATTCTTCACCTTAGCCACCGAAACGGGAAGGGGACCAAGAGAGGAAGGCCAAAAGGAGGACCTCCAAAGTGAGGAATCGGGAGTAGGACCTACCACCAGCATCTCTGTCTTGTCTCCATTCAACTTCAGCCAATTTTGGTTAATCCAATCCCCCATGGCCGTCAGGCACTGATGAAGGCACAACAATATCTCAGCCTGATCAAGAGCTATACAGATCAGGATCTGAGTGTCTTCGACATAAGAATAGCACCTGCCGCTGAAGGAGCGGATGGTACACACTTATGGCCAAATGTAAATGTTGAGAAGAATGGGAGACGCGGCAGAGCCCTGGGGCACACAGCAAACAAGGGGGCAGGGGCTAGAGGAAAATGGACTGAGGGA
Organism: Ambystoma mexicanum; assembly: GCF_040938575.1. NCBI lineage: Eukaryota > Metazoa > Chordata > Amphibia > Caudata > Ambystomatidae > Ambystoma > Ambystoma mexicanum. The sequence continues at coordinate 931,055,545 of NC_090941.1, forward strand.
AAGGATTTGAGTTCTATCGACCAGGAACAAAGAGAACCAGGCCAACACTTGACCAGATATTCCAATCTGGGCCAGGCGGGTCAACAGTGTGGGGTGGTCCACAGTGTCCAAAGCCACTGACAGGTTTAATAAAATCAGGGCACCAACCCTCCCTGCGTCCACCAGCCTGGCCATATCATCCTGGACAGCAACCAAGACACTTTCTGTACCCCAGTCAGGCTTTAGGCCTGGGTCAAGTAGTTCAGAGGACTCCAAGAAAGAGGATAGAAGGGGAGAAACCAAGGACTCCAAGACCTTCATAAGGAAAGGCAAATGAGAAATGGGACGGAAGTAAGAAAGAAGTGATGGGTCCAACAATGGCTTTTTCAAAAGGTGGATCACCATAGCGAACTTAATTTCCAGAGGGATACCCCCTGATTGGCAGGAGGTATTGATATCTAACATGATCCCCCTCAATATCTCGCGGGAGATGTCCTTCATGAATGCCAGTGGGACCATGTCAGAAGGAGCACCTGACTTGATTTGTTGAAAAGCAGTGGATACCATAGCCTCGGTAAAAAGAGGAAAGGATGACCATCCTTTTAATACACTCAAGCTACTAAGACCTGATAATTCACTCTCAGAAGTAGCCACAATTGCGACTGCTGAGATGTTAGCTGTAACGCCCACCTGGTTCCACGGGGGCGCTGATCTAGTCTGGATTACTGCGGCCTCTTCTAGCGTGATGCGCAGGACCCGGAACACCGATTGGACAGGACCTCCAAATCGTGCTTCCTTGGCCCGTAGGAATATCCTTCTGCAGATGAGAAAGGGGATTAACAGTCTGCAGAATGGTGTTCTAGCTACCCCCTTCCCCCCTCCGTTCCTCTCTATTCCTCCAAACCCGGTTTAAGCTCACCTTATGGTTTGGAAGGTTGAACTCTCCATCCTGCTTCTGGTGAAGGGGCGCACGTTCGTCCAGTTACTTCACTGGTTTTCAGAATGGCGCTGGCAAAATCCACTTGACTTTCCTGAGCGATGCGCCGTAAGTATGAAAGTTCAAAGTTCAAGTGAGGCCCCCTTTATGCTGTCTTTCTCACCTGTGATCCGTCCTTTATTTCAGGTGCAGAATGAAGGCGATGCGTCGAGGGGTTAACCTGCCGAGGTGAGTAGTAATGAGGGCGATCCCTCTAGATGTCCTTATCATTCCTCTGAAATGTCTCTAGTCCTTTCCCCATAGGGGCCGGGGTACGGTACCTGCCAACGGGGCGGCGCCGACCCGAAATGTGGAAGAAAAGCCGGTAAGTATTATGGCTGTTAATCAGGCTTTCCTTCTGTGTGTCCTTCTGCTCACCTTTTGTTTCTTCCTCTCTCCCCTAGGTGCAGAGATGTGGCGTCCGATGCTGACAGCCGCGATGGAGCCGGGAGATGTCTCGAGGACAGGACAGGTGAGTGAAGCGTGGCGCTGCAGCGAGCAACGCAATGCTTTTAAATTGAAGTATTCCTTCAGGGATGCTGGCGAGAAGATTCCGGATGCAGGTAAGAAGCTTGAAATAATCCTTGGTTTTCACCTTTCTCTTCTCTTCCTTCATTGCAGGTCTTCCAGGTTCAAGACGGGCGTGGCTGTATCCAGGGGCAGGAGCAGACACGGTGAGCGTTAAGCTGCAGGAAGCAGAACAACGCAAAGCATGAGCTGCTGTCTGGGCGTGGCTTAAATAGCCTCCAAAGAAGTCCCAGGTATGTATCCTTCCCCAACTAGGTATGTATCCTTCCCTGGCCACGCCCGAGTGAAAAAATAGTCCCTATGAAAAAATAGTCCCTTTCAGGTCTCAGGGAGGCCTGAAGCGTGCAGCATGGTCTGCATCAGTTAAGTGCACAAAACACCTCCCTTTATGAGTCTGGCGCCTATGGCGCCAGGACTGATGTCCAACATGAGCCTGGCGCCAAAGGCGCCAGGACTGAGTCCAAAGAGTCCCTATAAGGGGCCGCTGGGCTTTTACCCGAGGGCATGATGCCTGCTTCCGGGGGTGCTGGGCCTGGCCTGATGCTCCGGGGGTAGGCATCATGACATTAGCTTGGATGGTCTCGATTTTTGCAGTGAAAAACTGAGACTAAGAGTCACATAGTTCCTGAGTAGGACTAACCATAGGAACATATTTAGCCGAGGAAGACAGAGATTTAACCACAGCGAAGAGAGCTTTTGGCTGACACAGAGAGGACTCAATTTCTTGGCTGCTATAATAACCGGAGAGAAGGCTGCTGAACAGGCTTTAATCCAATCTCTGAGATTGAAATCAGAGGTAATATGCCATTTCCGCTCAGCCTGTCTGAGTTTAAATAGGGCAATTTTTAGCTGTTCAGAAAACCATGGCTCCGACGGAAGCCTACGAGGTTGAATGAGCTGTAAAGATGCACTTCATCCGCTGCTTCTCACAGAGAAGGTGTGAGCACCGAGAGAGAAGTATCAGAGGCCATCCTACACTTTGCTTTGACTGAGGAAGTAAAACCTACAGATCAGCCGAGTGCCAACAGTGCTTCCAAACTTTCAGAGGGTGGGCCTTATGCTGTACCCAAACTCATTTAAGCATACATGTCACCAGATAATGATCCGACCAAGGTACAGGCTCAACAGACTGAAACGTTAGCAGAGCTTCGTTTGCCAGCACAAGGTCAAGCATGCGCCCCAGCTTAATGGTGGATCCTAAAACATGTTGTTGGAAGTCACGATCAGTCAGACTATCAGAAAATAGATTGAGGGCTGGGGCCCAAGGACAGTTAAATGTCAAATTAAAGTCGCTCAGCACAACAAGGTGCATATAGTTTACCTGAAGGTCAGCCAATCTAATAGAGGTTCAAGAAAACCAACATAAGAGCCTGGGAGAGATAGATAATCAGACAATGGCAGGTAAAGATAGGGGAGATCACACTTTTCAATAATAAGGCTTCCATAGCTAAAGAATGAGGACACCAAATCTGAGTGACTACAAAGTTAGATTTAAGCATGTCTGCTACCCCACCCCCACGCTGGGGTGAGGGCAGATCATGATGAATAATCTTGTAGTCATCAGGGATGGCCTGAATCAGAGCGGGTCTGAGCCCTCCTGTAACCAAGTCTCAGTAAGAAGGAGCAGAGCAGGACGACGGTCTGACAAGAGATAATGGAAATCAGCCACCTGTGCAGAAATTGAACGAGTATTAAGCAGCATCAGCCGTAAATCTGTCATGCTATGAGCCAGCTGATCCAACCGATGCGAGCTAGGTGGCATATCTATATCTGGACCATCTTTCCAGGAACATGGACACAGTGGCAGATGGTGCTAAGTTACCGACTCCGCCATGGAGAAAGGGGGAATTACCACCCCATTACAAGGTTGGCAGGGTGGTAATTCCCCCTTCCTCCATGGCCCATCCCCATTCCCATTTTTGCCCCATAGGGTTCAATGGGAATGGGGAAGGCGCTAAGTACGGTGCCGCAAATTGCAGCACCGTAATTAGCACCAAGGTCCCTTTGCGGGTCCCTACTTTAACGGCTGGTCTACACAAGCCGTTAAGGTTGGGTCCCGCAAAGGGACCTCGTAATTAGGCGCTAATAGGTTAACGGCGCTGCAGCCTTTTACGGCGCCGTTAACCCATTAGCGCCTGCGTCGTAATGAGGCCCAATGATAAAAAGCACTGAAGGGCTTTAAATGGCAGTCCTCGTTAAAGGAGAAGCCTCACCTCTCCTTGAGTTGGACTTGCATCGGAAACCCAAAAACATGAATTGTACAATTCATTTGGTTGACATTTTGCAGACTATTTAGTACACATAGGCCCCTTAAACGGCACATTTTGGGATATAATTGTTAAAATATCAAAACATTATTAAGAAAAAAGAAAAGAAAACACAGTTTTGGTCTACTCCCCATTCATTTTCCCATAGACAAAAAAGGTCAGGTTTTGCTCGACCACACACCCAAAACCGTTGCACATGTTTTAAAATATATACTGGGCACAGCCAAAAGCCATGGCTAGTGGCCTGTTTGTGTTTTCAAATATACAGTAGGTAAGGCCCATTTGTGTTTTCAAATGTACAGTGGCCACTGCAGGAGGCGCACAAATACCTATGGAATAACAAAACCCTTGAGATAAAAAAAAAAAACCTTAAAGCACATTTAAGATGAGTAAACATAATGCAACAAACCACTTGAAATTCAGCTCATTGGGAAACTCAGGACCAGCTTATCTTGGCACATTCAACGGATATTTAACTAATGTCATCAGACATACGATCAATCAGGGTATTTGCACATATGTAAACCACGCTTACGTTTCTACATGTCTGATAATAGCATTTTAGAATAGTTCATAACAATGAGTAAATTGTTATAAAACCCTCAGCTACACATGCAACATATCACTACCTATGAAGCTTTCATTTGTAGTACTTTGGTAAAAGATGATATCTGAATTATACATATGAAATATTTTACAAATATGTTTACTTTCTTTTAATAGCAATAAAGTAAACATGTACATTGCTTAGAATGTTACTGTTTGCACCAAATATATGTAAGATATGTTCACTATAGTATGTATATATAGTTACAAAAGGAATTGTAGAAAGACACATGTTGAACACATGTTGAACCCAAATTATTTACTAAATTGTAAAATAAACATATGTATTGATTCACTGTAGGATAAATGTGTACAAGAACCATTTTCTAAATGACATGAAAAGTGCTTTGACAAGAAACTACTATGTATTCGGATATATGTTAAGATTTCCACACAACGGTATTGAAAAAAGTGATTATTACTCTAAATGTATATATGTATAGAAAATAAATGAAGTTTTGAAATTTAACATTTGCTTGAAATCAAATACGCAGATGTATATTTATTTCTAAGCGCCCTCTGTTGCGTGTGTTTGATTACCAAAATTATGAGATCACAGATGACATCACTGGTGAAATCACTAATTGCATCATGCATTACATCACCAGTGAGATCAATAATTACATCAAATGTGACATTATGTTAAAATATTTCTGTTAACCTCCTTTGATACATATCTTATTTTGTTACACTTAACAATAATAACAACATGAGCAATACAATAATACACACGTATGATATGATTACATGTGGAACATTAATTTGAAGAACTTACAAATTTATAAAGTTTAAAATAAAAATATGTAATGTTACACAAATGTTTTGAATTTCATGTGTTAGTAAACAATTACAATGCTTAATTATAGAATAGATAGAAGTAGATAGTAAGTATTATCAACATAGTCAATGTTCACATTTAAATGTAAAGTTTGCCTTGCTGTAATAACATTACATGAACACATTAATTTCTAAATGACAAGTTTTGTAAAAAATAAAAATCCAATACAGAAGAATGTACGAGCCTGGGTGCATAGTGATAACATATAATTTAAGCATTTGAAATTTGGTTAATATGCAAACAAAATCATTTACTTATACTACGTAATTACATTTATAGAAAATAACTGAAGATTAGGAAGTATATATTATTTATAGACATAACAATGGTATTACTTATAGTTTTAGTCATTTCATTTGAAAATAAATTATGAACGTGTATTTCAACATAATAGATTACCCCTCCAAAGTACATACTGTTAGGGAGAATTCTCCAAATGTGCTAATTTCCCTTACCCTTTGAGACACCCAGCAACTTTGCTGGATTTCTAGGATTTGATTTTTTTCCTGGGAAGAGTGTTAGCCTTTTTTCCCACTCTTCCATGTATTTTGTGTGTGTTTTACTTTTGTGTTCTTTGGTTATGGAGTTTTAAAACAACTCCAGTGGCATCATCTTTTTATGTGTGTCACACAGCACCTTCAGTGTAGTGGCACAGAGGTGTCTTATCAGACTCCCCAAAGGTTTAAATACCTTCCCTGAGACCCTAAAGCATGATGGTACCCTTTGGGCTACCTGGGTGACTGAATGTTTGAAAAACTTAGATGGTTGGGTTAAGGGTTACAGAGGGAACACTTATGAAGTTATGAGAAATCTTTTCATGTTGGAGTCTATTTATGATGCCTGCTCTCCTGAGATGATACAGCACTTGGCTGACTCTAAGGAAATTGATCCCAAGAGGTTAGCAAGGGCTGCTGACGTGTGGGTTGCCAACAGGGCTACTCACAAGGATTCTGGGGCAACTCAGAAGAAGGATGAGGGAAAGCACATCAAGAAAGACAACAAGGAGAATTATAATACTTCCAATCCAAAAGAGGGCCCAAAACTAGTGTACCTTCTGGGGATAAACCAGAAGGAGGTCAAAACAAAACCCCATTCATCAAAACATTTGGGACATCTTATGCTTGTGGGTCAACTGACCATGTGAATGGGGATCCCAGATGCAAGGGTAAACCTTCAGGGGTCCACACTGTCTCCTTAGCCTTCTACCCAGTGGATGAAGTACCAATGGCAAGTGGAAACTTTCACTTACTAGCTGAGGAACCCATGATAGTCTCAGCCAGTTCTCTTTAGTGTCCATGGGTCTGTGGGAACAACAGAATTAAGATGTGTATAACTCTATCCCAGATAATACTAAAGAGTATTATAAAGACAGTGTTCTTGTCAATGGTCAAGGGAACCCTGCCATTCGAGACACTGGGGCAAGCATAACTGTAGTTGATGAATCATTTTTCAAGGTTGAGGATGTTGCTAAGGCACCCAAAATCTTAACTAAGCTTGCTGGAGTCCCTGTCCAAATGCTTACACAGTTACCAGCTCTCATCCAGTGTAATGATATGCCTGTCAACATACCTGTAAGTGTGCAGAGTGAAGTACCTGGGAGAGTCCTGTTGGGGAATGACTTAAAAACTCTTGGAGTTGTATCAAGCACCCCCAGGCCTCCCAGCAAAAGGAAACAGGAGCAGACTATGAAGGCCCGAGAGAGTACCTTAAGGGGCTCTCCAGAGGAGATTATAGAGGAAACTATAAGTCCCAGTCAACAGGACTTACTGACTGCAATTTCTAGGAAGAATGAGGAAAAGGGACAACCTAAAACCTCCAGGAAGAAACCAGCCAGCACTCATGTGCTACCAACAAGGACATCCCCGAGTGGACTGTCAAAGGTAACACCTGTGACTCTGACACAGCTGAGGCTGAGTGTGTGGAACAACCTTGTGGTGTTGATTCAGCTGCTGAGGAATCAGAGCTGGAAGAGGACCTTGCTCCTGTTGGAGATCTGGATCCTGCAGACCATCCTGAGCTGCAGTTTTTACTGGCAGAAGGTGGACCCTGTAGGGCAGACTTCAGCAGAGGTCAAAGAGAGTGTCCTACTCTTCAAGGTCTTTGCCAACACCTTGAAGACCTCTGCTGAAGTCATGCTCTTGGATGGGCAAGAGCCAGGGAAGCATAGGTTGTGCTGGGAAGATGGCCATGATGCGGTATTGAATAATTTTAGACCATACTTGTATGGATCTATGTTTGTGATTCAAACTGACCACCAAACCTTGAGATGGTTGATGCAAATGAAAGGGGAAACCCCAAAACTACTGAGATGGCCAATCAACCTGCAAGGGTTTGATTTCACCATTGAACACAGGTCAGGGTGTCACCACCAAAATGCTGATGGTCTCTCCAGGATGTTTGACTGACTGGAGTAAGGAGATTAAACCAGGAGTCGATTAAATCCTCCTGTCGCTTAGTCTGTGGGGGGACGAGTGTTAGGGAGAATTCTCCAAATGTGCTAATTTCCCTTACCTTTTGAGACTCCCAGCAATGTTGCTGGATTTCTAGGATTTGATTGTTTTCCTGGGAAGAGTGTAAGCCTTTTCTTCCATGTATTTTGTGTGTGTTTTACTTTTGTGTTCTTTGGTTATGGAGTTGTAAAACAAATCCAGTGGCATCATCTTTATATGTATCAAAGCACCTTCAGTGCAGTGGCACAGGGGTGTCTTTTCAGACTCCCCAAAGTTTTAAATACCTTCCCTGAGAATGACTACTGTCTCTCAGGACATGTACAGTTAAAATGACTTTACTAGTCTCTTTAAATTTACTGACCCAGCACACCCTACCTTACTATAGAGTGCTGGAGGGGTTGCTTAGCTTCCCCTGAGTCAAAACACTCATTTAACAGTAAAATGTTACCTTTTCCTATTTTAAATGGCTAGTGGCAGTGGTTTAGATCAACTACCATGATTTTTTGTGACCGCTAACAACTGTAACTCAAAATAAGGGGTAGCCATGTTTTTCAATATGGCGCCCCAGATTTATCTGTAAAAACAGACTCTGGTCATATTTTTCGCCATTTCTTTTAGGAAAAGTCCTTCTTGTATGTAACTCTGTGCGCCAAACCAGGTTTGGTCCCTTTGTTCGTGCCCTTTGGCAAGCTTCTGTGCTGAAGCCCTCCTCTGGTGCCATAGTCTCTGGGGTGGACAGGATGTGAGGGAGGTGCCCGAAACGCCCTTTGCTTAGTCTCCTAGGAGGCCTGAAAGCACTCTGGTGTGATTGGCTGGCTGACTGTTCAGCAAGGACAGCCACCCTGCTGGGTGAGTGACAGCCAGGCTGAATCGACGGGGCAAAACTGTTTAAAAGCATGTCTCTGGGACTTGGAAAGCAGAGTCGACCATTGGAACGAAAGAACCAAAGACGAGAGGGAGGTAGAGGACTGCTGCAACTCCTGGATGACCGGTGAAGCCCAGCTGCAGGTCCGAATTGCCTGAAACTCCGACGACAGAGAAGCCCTCCAAGGTTAACTTCTTCCGTTGAGTTTGATGGGACAACCAACTCGCAAGCCACCTGGACACTGTCCTATTCTGGTTGAATTTTCATCAGAGTGCTGTTGAAAACCAGATAGCCAGAGGGAAGGAAACCAGGGGGTCTTTAAGGCACTCCAACCTTAAACCGACGTCTTGCTACAGCTTTTGGCCTCTTCCCTGGGCAGTGCAGGAACCTCCCGATGTCCTCTTTCCTGTCCTCACGACTGAAGTACAGGAACAGCGAAATCTGCTCAAACTGCCAGGAACAACTGCCTCAGCTACAGCTTTCTTCTTTTAAAAATGTACTGTGCAAACACGGTCTGGAAATCTTTTTGGCCATCGAGAAAGTTTGTGAAACTTTCCTCAACTAAAAAGGCTTGTCCTTCCCTAAACAATTGTCAAACTTTTCGCCTAGCCAAATTCTTTAAAAATCTGTGACAAAGACTTAACTGTTATATACCAGAACTGTGCTATCCTAAAAAAAAAAGACTCTGAACCTTTGACTTTGGCCCAGGCCTGTTGAGAAGAATTGCTGGTTGTATTTAAGTGAAACCCTTTGCCCTGCCTATGAATATATTTGGGATGTATATTCTTATAACTGTGTCTTTTCCTCCCTTTTCTAAGTATCTGAAGTGCCATTTTGCTCCTACTTCATTTTTGAGCTAAACTTGTTCAGTTACTTACCGGTTGGATTTTTGTAGTGTATCTTTGTGTGATATTGAACTGCCTGTGCTAGCATAAAGTTTCATAACTGATTGAGTAAATAAATGTATCTTCTTTTACCAAGAAACCTTGAATAAGTGTTTACTTGAATCACTGTATTGGTTGGTCCTTTGTGTAACTTGTTCTACTGCTCACTTAAACTCTTGAGATAAGTCTGGCTGCTCATCCATCGCTAACACTTTACTGTGTAGTACACGCTTGTACCAAAGGTACCAAAGGTGAAATTGTGCTTACACTTGTAGTTCAAATTGACTGTAGTGTTCCCAAATAGTACTGCAGGTGATTCTTCCTAACACATACATGCTTACATAGATTTCTTCTTTGTTTAATGTCTGTTTGTACTTACAACTTCATACCACACGTCACATTTAAAGAAACACGGGCAGTATGCATTATACTGTTTATAATAATTAATATTATTATTATTTAATATTTGTAAAGTGAAACACACCCATAGGCCTCGGTGCGCACAAGTGGAAGAACGAAAAAAGAGGGGGGATTGAAGGTTCGGATCAGATATCTTTCAGGTACGAGAAAACTCCTAATGGTTAGATTTAAAAATGCATGCTTTCAGTGTTTTCCAAAGCTAGTTAAACTAAGGATATCACTGATAGAAGAGGGAAGGGAGTTCCAAAATGTGGGGGCATAAACAAGAAAACAAGTGCCTCTGAAGTTTCATACCTTGTGCTTGGGTATGGCTAGTTTGCTAGACCTACGGGAGCAGAGGGTGTGCCAAACAGGGGCCTTTGCTGTTCTGCTGGGTAAAAACGGTGGTACCTTATTGGCAAAGCACTTGTGAGTAAGGTATTTTATGCAGTATTTGATGATCTAGTGGAAGCCAGTTAAGAGACCGTCTTCATTCAGTGACATGATCCCGTCGGCCTAGGTTACAGATCCCAAAAAATATATAGGTCACATTTCAAAATATAATTAATAAAACCAGTGATGTCAGTAATTTCATGCATGATGTACATAATGATTCCATCAGTGATGTCATGTACAATGTCATTAGTGGACTTGTTCAAAATGCGTCTGCAATTGCTGAATTTCAGGGGTGTTGTTGTGTTAAATCTGATCGCCTTAACTCTCTCGTAGCCAAGGTTTTTTTTTCACTGAATATCAAAGGTTTTGTTGCTAAGTATATTTCATGTTAAATCTAATCAGCTTATCTCACTCCTAACTAACGTTTTTTAACTGAATTTCAAAGGTTTTGTTTTATTTTAATTTCTTTGGGGCCCAATAGCCATGGCCTTCGGCCGTGGCCACTGTACATGGTGCAAAATAGGTGTTTTTTGGGCCCAATAGCCATTTCCTTCAGCTGTGGCAACTGTAAATGTTACACCAATAGGTTTCTTCATGCCCACTAGTCATGGGCTTCGGCTGTGGCCACTTTACATGTTGCACCAATAGGTCTGTTTGGGCCCCACTAGCCATGGCCATTGGTGGTGGGCACTGTACATGTTGCAACAATAGATTTCTTTGTGGCGCACTAACCATTGCTATATATGTTTCACCAATAGGTCTCTTTGGGGGCCTCATGGCCACTGTGGATGTGGCCTCTGTACTTGTTGCACCAATAGGTTACTTTGGGGCCCACTAGCCATGTCCTTCTACACTGGGATCCATTACCCCCTGCTTAGGAGATGTGATACATGCAGGTGTAAGAACAAAATGTTTTCACTCTCTCCCCCTCCCTGTGGGATTCCCCCAGTAATGGCAAGGAACTACACATATAGAGGCATTGAACTAGCCATGCCCATGGGATGTTCCTGTTATTCCTCTGATAATGTTAAAAAATCCTCACCTTTTCCCTGTCCACACTTGCAATCATCAAGTGTTCCCTCCACTTTCCATGGTCCCCCGCCCCCCACAATTGCCATTTTCCTCCCTGGCCCTCTCCTGGCCATCATTCCCTATCACTGATTTGTGTTATGCATGTTCTTCTCTGAAGGGGACTTGACTGAAATGCAAGTGCTGAATTTCAGTCATTTTGTTGCATTAAATCCGGTAAACTTAACTCACTCTTAAAATATGTTTGTTCACTGAATTTAAAGGGATTTTCTATACCTTAGTTTCCTCAGGAACCACCAGCCATGGCCTTCTGTCACGGCCACTGCACATATTCTACCAATGGTTTTCTTTTGGGCCCACTTGCCATGGCCTTCACACATGGGTACTGGTCACAGCCGAACATGTTGCATAGTTTCTTGAGGTCTCAATAGATATGACTTTCTGCCGTGGCCTCTGTGAGTGTTACACACATATATGGTCACTGGCCATGTGAACTATTAATTTGTTACCAAACACTCATTGCCCCCTGCACAGTAGATATAGGCAATGCAGAGTTTTAGTTTCTAACTTCTTATTCCTATGATAATTACAATGTAATAATGTCCAATAACTGAAATTCCTGGTATGTTGATTCCCGCAATAACAGGAAAAATTGCTCAGATTTAAAAAAAAATCTTCCACATCCTCACAGACACTCAAAATGTATTTGCCTTCTTTTTTCAAGGTCCCCTAATTCCACTCAATTGATTTTTCTCTCCATAAACATCTGCCATTAACACTATCACTGACCACTTAATTTGATGCACATTTCATTCTGAGCATGTCTTGCAGCGTTGCTGATGTAATCTCATGAGATTCCTGTGTCTTCCCCTGATAAACCAAATGTTTTTTACCCGAAACTGGCTCCTCAACCCACCCACACATCCCCAACTTCACATGGTGTCTTCTCTCCCACTCCCGAACTCTAGCCTGATGTGATTCCTATTGCTATTGGTATTTATATAGCGCCGATGGCCAGGACATCTAGGTACTGTGGTTCAAAACAATCAGTGTTCCCATAGGAGTGAATACATAAACAGAGAGTTTTGAGTCTCTTCCTGATGTCAAGAACTTTATTAGACTTGCATGTTCGTGGAGGAGTTTGTCCAAAGTTTGATGGCATACTTTTTCCTCCACCAAATATCATGTTGAGTTCTCACCTTTGGGGCTTCTCCCATCTTCTCAATTTTTCATTTCTGAAACACCTCTCAGCCTCTCTGCTGCAAAGCACCAAGGATGAGTAGTTATGGTTAAGTTGCTAATCCCATAAAAAGATCACTTTTTGGGAGTCTTATAACTTCGCTCCCCCTAGACGAATCCACGAATCCACACCAAACTTTGCAAACAAAGTATATGGCCCACTCTGAATCTTTTGCAAAGTTTGGTGACGTGTCCCCTGATTAGATGGTGAAGAGCGTGAAGTGCGTCAGATTTTTGGAAACGCCCGCCATTTTGGCTCCGTGCTTGGTGTCCACGGACATCGCGGTATAAACATATTGAAAAACACAACATTGCACTTGTCAAACTTATCAAATAATCTCTGGGGAGGTGAGGGGCGATGAGGATGGGATGGCATGTGGCTGCAAGAAGCAAAAAACAGGTGTTTTTTTGTTGTGAAAGTGCGAACAGTTAGGATGTTTGTGAACAGTCCTGTGGAGGACCTGAAGAAGTGGTTGATTGACTTACAATCTATGTTTACAAGTCCACCATTTGCGTTTCTGCCTCACCATCTGTGTTGTCACTGAAATAATGCAATCAACTTGAAAATTAGTGGAGGTTGCAGGCTAATAGCACTGTGCAGAGAAGTGATACAGTACCCACTGCAAAGGGGTAAGGAAACTTTGCAATGATGTTTGATGTTTATAAATTGATGTTGTTGTGCTACACCCAGAGCGTGGCAAAGAAAGCGCTATTCATGTCTGTGTTAAAATGTAATTAAAGTACAATCGGCACCTCAGGAAGCCACCTGCACTGCCTGATGCAAAGACTGCCCTACACGTGCATGAGAATTACAGTTCTCATGTATGCGGTGTGGCAAGTTATTGCAAAGTAAGAATGTATTTTGATTCTGAGTGAAGGTCATCACCAGCTTTGAATTTTTGTTTGCGAGCTCAGGAAGCCCACACATCGGACACACAGTATAAGGTTCAATTGTTTTTTGACCGTGAGACAAAGGGACCATTCCGAAAGGAATTGAATGAAGGAGGGTTCTTATAATGTAAGAAATGATAAGCTTATGTATTCAAAAAGTGGACTAAGGAACATGTAAATTCAGTTTATGAAAAATTGTTGGTGCGAACAGAGTCTGCCTTGCGGTCTGAGTTACGCCAAGAGAATGGAAATGGTGAATGTAATGTAAGTTTAATTTTGGATGATTTTATACTCGAACGAGCATCAATTTATCATTATCTGAGCATTATTTGTGGGTTACATTGTAGTCGTTTGTTCTGTGGCATATTATAATGAAACGCAAGTATTACCTTTGTGTGTAATGTTCTATTTACAGTCCAGATGGACAGGCCAGCATTGATATGCATGTAGACCACTACTCAGTTCTCCCAGGTTCAACACTAATATTTCATTAAAATGCAATGTATGAGCACATAGAATTGTAGCGTCAGCTTTCGTATCCCGTTTAGAGTTGATCATACTACATAGCAATGTTCTCAGAAGCAAATTGCAATAAAGATCGGCTAGTGAGACATATTTCCATTATGTTTCCGAAACAGGTACATTTTGCCATTTTGCGATTGTCATAGATTCCAGATGCCAACTGACAGATTTTTTAATCGCCTGCTCCAGCTACTTGTGAACAACTGGATGTGTTTAACAGTTTTTTGGGACGATCGACAAGGGCAGATATGCCCTTACGCTGTACTAGTGATTAGGAGCAACATAACATCCTTTACGGTGGTCTAGCCTCAAGTTGATGCACAAGCCCTGGAATTCACTGTGTGACCCAAGCGCATCTTTTATCCAAAACGAACACCTTGTGTACGCAAAAAGAACAACGCGTGACTCACGATAAACATTTTGGATCACGAGCGAAGAAAGAAATTTCAAATTTGATTGAATATGGCAATAGTCGGATGTTGTCGGAGCGTTTATTGTGAAATAAAAGTACTTTACAAATTATACAGTCTTGTTGTTTCTTTTTAAAGTACGGTTTAGTATTCCGAAATGTGCCATGCTGTGTTGTGAGAAGTTGTGTGTTGATTTTCGGGTTCTGCGTCACGTCACGTAGGTGATGACTGGGCGTGTTTGAGTACACTGCTCAGGAACGTCACAGAGAAAGGTGGACAATATCACTAGGTTTGGTGATGTGAGGCTCAGGAGCGTGGCATATTATTTAGTGCCATCAGGGCATTTCATCTTAGTCCAGTGGTCTTCAAATTGTTTTGGCCAGGGCCCTCCTGAGCAAAATTTTGGCAGGTCGGGACCCCCAGAAATGCCAAATTGACAGTATATATTGTGCTACGTCACCTGCTCCCATCACATTCGCTGGGATCCCTTATCCCATTCCTACCCAGTCCCTGGTCTCTCCATACCCCATCACACACCCTGGGCTCTCTCCACTCTGCTCCCACTACTATCCCATGCTTCCTGCCCATTGTGCTCCCACCATAGTACGTGGGTTCCTCCCATCCCGTTTCCAACACATTCTGAGGGCCAGTGGCTGCTGGTGATTTTTTTAAGTGGAGGGGCATAACTATTTACCCCAAAAATGCCATAGCGACCGAGCCTAGTGAGAGAGCCAGAACCAATAAAGGGGCATTCGGGGGGGTTCCCCCTGTGAATGTTTTTTTTAAATAATGGGTTAAAATGTTGCATTGTAGAGCATAATTTTAACACAAAAATGGGTAAATAGCCAAACAGTTTGCAATTGGTGCTGTGGGTCCAGGGGGCAGGCATGACATTTTTTACTGGACATCTATAAATGATGTCCAGTAAAAAGATACCATCCCTGTCCCCTGGGCCCCACTGGGCCTAACACAATCAACATGATTACGTGTGTATGCAAGGCGCTGCACATTTATACAGCAATCACTCTATCATTGACACAAGTATCCATCACCATAAATTCACTCATAACATAAGCATACACGCATCCATACGCATGTTTAAATAAGAACAATGAACATAAACGTACCTTCTGCATTGGCCTGCATGTGGGTGCTAAAACACCCTGCTCCAGGCTGCTCTGTCCGTATGTGCAAGGAGGCGTAGGAGGTAGGATCTCCTCCTCGGACATACAGACATTCAGTGCCCCAGCCAGCATTTTCAATGAGCTATGCAATGCTGGCGAAGCAAAACACCCCAACACTTGTATGGCTCAGTGAGCATGTGTGGCTGGGGAACTAAAGTGAACTGTCAAAGGGAAACCGTTTTCCCTTTGACAGTTCAGCCAGCCCAGGAGCACTCCATCAGCTGGAAAAAGCAGCTGAGGGAGTGCTCACTGTTTCACTAGGCTGGCTCCTTAGCTCCTCCATAATGGATGAGCCGCCAGGCTCGGAATGGGCTATAGGGCAATGCCTGTACCAAAAATGTAAAATGCTAGTGTGGGCCAGTCAAAATGGGCCACCATTTTGGCCAATGGGGACCAGTTTGATGAGTTACTTTACTATGCAGTTAGTAATTTTGACCATTGTTACTGAATATATCACAATTTACTTACATTTGAACACAAAGCACCCCCTTGCGTACTATTGAAACTGTGGGCCTCATTACAACCCTGGCGGTAGCTGTACCGGTAAAACCGGGATGGCTGCCACAGGAGTTGCATCTGGGTCTGGCACTCGCGAATGGGCAATTACCGGGTCATGCCGAGTTAGGCGGACCTGATAATTGCCCTCTCGTGGGTGCCGGTACCGGTAGATCCCCATTCGCATTTGAGCCTGATAGGGCTCAATGAGAATGGGGAGCTTGGATGCACCGGCACCGTTAATAACGGTGCTGGTGCATCTGATGAGCTGTGCAGGTTGTCAGGCACCCGCGAGCACAACTTTTACTATGGCGGTACGATAGCAATGGTGCCGGTAGCTTACCGGCACCGTTGTTACCGTACCGCCATAGTTGTAATGAGGCCCAGTCTGTGACTAAAGGAATGAATATGCATTTACAACTGCGGTCTACTTTTTCATTGTTGCCTGAGACAGTTTCATGCATCAGCCCGACCATGTGAGCCACTCTGCCCATTTCTGCCAATCTAAAAAAAACTTTTTTTTTTAGATTTTATGCTGAGCTCACAGGGCCCCCCAGTGATGCACCCGCGGACCCCTGGGGGGTCGCGCCCCACAGTTTGAATCCCGCTGCGCGATGCAGCAACGGGTAAGATTAGCACAAGATGGCCGCGCCCTGTTGCCAGATTTTGCATGTGTACACAAGAGGAAAACTAAGGTAAGGTGCATTGGAAATGTTTGTGCGATCGATCAACGTATGTATAAAAATACATGCCTGAACCCTCGGAACAATAATATTTTCTGAGCATTGCTCTTTTTAAACTTATCAAATAATCTCTAAGGAGGTGAGGGGTGATGAGGATGGGATGGTATATTTGTGACTTGATTGCGAATGAGTTTACAAAGTTTGGTGGATTCTGTCATGAGGGGGGAGAATTAGAGGGGGGTCCCAAAATAATGTAATGGCTTATAAATGAGGTGACACTTGATGAATCTACACTTATTTTGGCAAACTGATAATCGATCTAGATATAAATGTTTTTGCGAAGTTTGGTGGGATTTTGTCAAGAGGGGGCAACATTAGAGGGGGGTGCCAAAATAATGTAAAGGCTTATAAATGTGGTGCCATTTGACAAATCTACACAAAGGTTTGCAAAAAGATTATAGATCTAGATATAAACGTTTTCGTACAGTCTGAATGGATTTTGTTAAGTGGGGGCTAGGTTATATGACGATTGTGTGTGCATTAATTTGACACTTTTGAAAAAATGAAACATGGGTGGATTTGTAGCAAAGTTGCGTAAGGAGCATTGGCAAGGACCTACAAGCATGGTTTTGCCAATGTGCCAGTATTTTATTATTTGCCATGTGTCAGTTCTGTTTATCGGGTATTTTGAATGGCTCCTGGGCCAAAACTCATCAGGCTTTTGTTTCAACAGTAATAACTGACATAGAGAAGATGAACGTGGGAGTATTTACTGAGATTACTTACTCGTAATCTTCATTACTCCAAGATCTACTCTTCAATGTCACAATGATGTAATGCACATCCACTCAAATGATTGTGGATAGAATTAAATCATACTTCTTGTTAAAAATAAAATGCAAGATTGTGACTGGGGCAGTGGTTTTATGCCTACTTCTGATAGGGGGAGGGATTTGTAAATATACAAAAAAGTGAGTTTACTGAGATAGTTGAACCCATCTCAGTAGTCATTGCTGAGACCAGAAAGCATAGACCTATGAATTTTAAAGTACTCCACTGCTTCCCAAAGTTAGTTTTGCAGGCCAAAAAATACCCTTATGATTATGACAAAAATAGAACTAATGAAGATTATGGTTACATAATAGAGGCATTCATGTTGAGTGAGAGGGAGACAATGAAGAGGGGTCTAATGTTTTCATCCAGGTTACAGAAGGAAATAGAATAATGTTCACATCAATACAAAATGAAAGTGAAACTCAGCTGATTTCTTGACAATCTTCAGAATGTGCTCAGATTCTAAAGCACAAGATGTTACTAGCTATGTTTATTTTCACTGAGTCCAAATCGCTGATTCACATATGCTAAGGGATTTCTGAAGAACAAACATAACTTGCAAGTCAAACAGTATTGTGCACGTTTGAAAGGTGGCAGAGAATTGTAGGAAGGGTGGAGATTGGGAATGGGGAGCAGCAGTCAGGACAGGGTGGGGGGCTGGGGGAGACGCTGTCTTGCATCAATCATCCATCATCATTCCACGAGGTGATATTTGAGGAACAACATGTTCTTTTCCTTTTATAAATTGCAGGGGACACATAACCTATCTTTGTGATGCTGTATTTTAAACATGCGTTTATTTCAATGGTAGATTAGAGCCGGAGCACATATATGCAGCATATCACACACAGGTATGTTTCACTGCTCTTATGTTTCATAGATTTATTTGAATTAGGGTTATTTCAAATCAAAGAAGCAAATGCCTCGTATCATTCCGCAAGGAAAGAAAGATGAAGAAAGGAAACGAGGAAAACGTACACTAATAATTATTTAAACATGAGCAAAACAAGAACACTATTAGTGCATAATTAGCACTGCCTAAAATGCTATATAGGGCAAATATGTACTTGATTTGAAATGGTGCTAATCCATAGACAAAGCGTAGCTAAATAGAACGGTGACTCCAACCAGAAGAAAGGGAGGGGGTCTGATATTGTGGATGGGTTAGCAGCTCAAGGACTTTTCCCGAGCGTTGTACGTTTTTCATTTCTTCTTTTCCAATCTGTAGCTGAAATCAACCTGAACCACGTTCTACTGAACGGATCAATAAGTCCATTGTGCACAGATTACTATTTCTGAATTAGAAGGGGGCATTCCAGTACAGTGCTTCCGAACATGAAAAGAGTCAGACTACCCATCTGTATTCAGATTGCATATTTAGGGGCACAGGTTCTTTGCGGCAGTGGGCATCACTCTTAAAGTTGAACCCTTGTCTCTATACTTGTATCGACTATGAACAATGATCAACTAAATGATTCAGGTTTGCGATCCCTCTGAAAAGAGATACAGCTTCAATTCCCCCTTAGAGAGACAAAGGATGCTACATATTCTGAGAATCTTTAGCATCAAGACCAATTTTCAGTGCGAGGATCGTAGTCTTGAATTTCGAATCTGGGCCACAGATACAGGGCATGTTCTCAAGGGGAAATAACTGAATTGAAACATTAAAAAGAAATGTGTAGGCTGTTCAGATTGCAAATTACACAATCATTCGGCATGGTTTTCAATCACCCCTGCTGTGCCTGGTGGGAATGAGAAAATCAATCTGTATGTCATCATCAGCACAGATAAAAAAGCAAAGGTTGCGACCAGGAATAATAAAAAGACATAGTTAAGAAACAAGACTTTCAATTGTGGTGAACATGTTGAATTAATAAAGGTACAAAATCACAGGCGTGCTAAAAACAAATCCGCGCACATTCCCCCCGAGGCAGAGGTGCAAAAGAACATCACCATCTCTGAAGTTGCTTATGCTAAACCCAATTGAACACTGTTGTACTAGCGTCTAACAGAATTTGATCAATAATGAAAATTACCCAAGATTACAACGCAGGAATCTTGATTCTATTAAAGACATGGAGGCGAGCATTATACTTACCTTCTTTAATCACTACCTCCAACAGCTCTTTAAAACGTTCCCATTTGTTTCTCATTTTTTTCAAAACATCAGCCAATGGCTGCAGAAAAAAAAAACAATAAACCACACAAAAAGAGATAAAGGGACTACTAGCCCCCCATAGTCCTTTTCTTTCATGTTGTTTTGAGTGCCTCACTCCCTGTCCTCCAATCAGGATACACTCCACAGTACACAACATGCCATGCCTGGGTCCCTTCCTCTTCTTTTGAATGCTTCACTTGACACTCTTGAAACAAAACACAGTCCACTCAAACCAACTGACCCTCCTCCCAGCACGTCCCGAACAAAGTCCATTCCCAGGGCTAAAACAACCCTGGCCTTAGTCGACCAACCAGTCTCCCAGCTCAGACTGCAAAGGTCTGCCTCTTCTCAGCCACTTCTTGCAGTCGTCTCTGGAGCAATAGACAGGCGTACCTTGAGGGAGGGTCACAAACCATCACTACGTTATACAACACATCACAGACAGCACTGCGTGTGCGCTGGGTGGCATAATGCTCAGCTCCGTGCTTTTGATAGAATCAAGATTTCCTGTGTTGTAAGCTTGGGTTCAAGACCATAGGCAAACATTATGCTTGTACAAAACTCTCTACTGCCACTGCAGCAACAGCTGAAGGGCCTGAAATGGAAAGTCTTGAACATGGACTCACTAGACCAAAACACTGCTTTCCTGATCTCCTGCAGCGTAACTCCTGCTGCAAAAGCCTTGGAAGCTATGGCTCCTCTCGCCGCAGAATGTGCTCCGAAAACTGACACAACAACCCCTGCTAAGGTCATTATCTCTCTTACCCAACTCACTATGGTAGCAGTCGCTACTGCGTGGTAAGGCTTCCTGCATGCAATTAGCAGCTGTGCTACGCCTTGTTACCTCACTGGCCCATTGCGGACTGTAAATGCACTGTTCTATGCATAACTTTTATTTGTAAAATAAGGATAGGAGATGACCGATG
The DNA here is from genome assembly GCF_040938575.1 of Ambystoma mexicanum. NCBI lineage: Eukaryota > Metazoa > Chordata > Amphibia > Caudata > Ambystomatidae > Ambystoma > Ambystoma mexicanum. The sequence goes on from NC_090941.1 coordinate 931,076,104, forward strand.
AGTTGCTATTGGCACACTGCGCTATACTGAATGCGGCGCTCTCTGGGTAGAGTGCCTTTCTGTCAATCTCTAAAGCTCTGACTTCTGATACACTTCTACAAAAGACTAGACATAGTAGGGTCACTAGCTTCCTTTGTAACTGCTCAGTCAACAGGAGATTGTTAAGTGGCCATTGTTCAAAAAGTGTGAGGACTGTGTTGAAATCCCACAGGGAAGAGTACTTTGGCAGTGGAGGTATGCTAACTGTCACTCCTCTAAATCGCGTAGCTCTGCTGGATGTTCAGCTGCTGGTGTGCCATGCACCAAATCGTGGCCTGCTGAGATGGCTGACCTGTACACACCCACTGTCCTGAATGCTCTGTCCTGACCGGGCTAACTTGCTAAGAAGTTTATCACCTGCACTACAGGGTCAGAAATGGGTGGAAAACCCCTCTCCCTGCAGCATATCTCCCAGGCTTGCCATGCAGCACCCTAGCTCCTGGGGTAGATGATGCCCAGGACACCCCGATGAGCTTTGTAGCCTCCACTGAAAGGCCTGGAAAACTCCATCTGTGCCTGAAACTCTGCATGCGATCAAGGCTAAACTCTGCTCCTGCACTAGCGGGTGTGCTGCCCCGAAAGGGTCCATGAACAGGTCTGTTTGAGGGGGAATCCTCTGTGGGAAATCTGAGGAAATTTCCATCAGAACTAGAAACCATTCCTGTGGCCTCCATTCAGGCATCACTATCACTACCTCTGCCTTGTCCCTGAGGACCATTGCTAGTGCTCTAGCCAGAATCGCAAGAGGGTAAAAACATAATGGACACCCCTGCCCAATTGAGCAGGAAGGCGTCCATACCCACCACTTCTGGATCTTGCCTCCTGCTGATGTTCCTCTGAAGTTGAGTGTTCAGTCTCGAGGTGAAGAGGTCTGTACTGAACGGGCCCCACATTTGCTGTAACTGTGCGAACACGGCTCCGTGTAACTTCCAGTCGCTCAAGTTTTGCAAACAGCGGGAGTTCTAATCCGCCACTGTGTTCACTAGTCCTGACAGATATTCTGCAGTAACCAAGATATTCCGATCCAGGCAGAAATGCCAGAAGTACTTTGCCAGCTCCACCAGGATCCTGGATCTCGTCCTCCCTAGCTTGTTTATATAACGCTCGGCCAAAATGTTGTCCATCTGTAAAAGGGATCAACATTTGACTTTCTCTTTGGCAAAAGCTTTTACCATAAAAGAGCCTGCTAACAGCTGTAGGCAGTTGATATGCAAGTTGAGTTCTGCCTGAGATAATTTCCTGTCTGTCTCTAGTTGGCCGCATCTGGTGTCCCCGCCTGATTTGCTGGCATCAGACTCTATGATGAGCTCTGGAACGTCTCTGAATATGGGTAGACCGTTCCACGCTTCCATGTTATGTAGCCACAACTGCAGTTTTGTCATGATTTCCTCGTCTAGTGGCACAAGCTTCTGGTAATACATGCCTCCTCTGAGGTGACTGATCTTGAATCTCTGCATGGCTCTGTAGTGTAGCGGCCCAGGAAAGATCGCTTGAGAGGTACCCTCAAATCTTTCTTTATCGCGCTCATCTTGGGGGTCAGTAGATCTAATGTCACTTTCCAAGTATCTATCACAAACCCTAACAACTCCGTCTTCTTACCGGGTACAAGGGCAGACTTTTCCTGGTTCCTAAATCCGTTATCGTCCAGATTGCCCACTGAACTTTTGTGTTCAGCTACTCATTGTAGCTTGCCATGAGCAGGTTTTGTATGGATATATGATAATTTAAACTCCTTGCTCTCTGAGCGCTGCCGCTACTGGGCTCATTAGCTTGATAAATGTCCAAGGGGCTAAGGAGAAGCTGAGTGGAAGGCTCCTGAACTGCTAGGACTTCACTCTGCAGGCAAATCTCAAAAAGGGATGGTGTTCGGTTATCACCGGAACCATGAGATACGTGTCTTTCAGGTATAAGCATGCTAGCCAATCATCCATCCGGAGAATGTCTCCTAACAGATGGATCCCCTCCATCTTGAAATGTCTGTATTGTAGCTAGCCATCCAACTCTTTGAGATTTATGACTGGGCGCGCCTTGTCTGTGCGGTGCACTAGGAACCTCTTGCTTTGAAAGGCTAGTGTTCGTGTGTCTCACCTCTCTATCGCTCTTTTCTGTGCTAGAAGCTCTAATTCTGCATCCAGCAGGATACTATCTGCTCGTGATGTGCAAATATGCAGAGTGGGTGCACTTGCTTGGGAGTCTTTATAAATTCGAGACAGAACCCCACTATGGTCTGCAGTACCCATGCGGCACAAGACAGCTTGCACGATTTGTCCCCAAAAAGCTTTGTCCTCCCCCATACTGGTGGGTAGTGCACACAGGGAACTCTCACCTGAGGGTGAAACTTGACGCTTGTAGTATCCACAACCTTTGCATCCTCTGTATCCCCTTCCTCTGTTATGGAATAAGAATCTTGTTGCCTCAATTACCAATACTGTGCTCTCAGCCTTGGGGCCTCCTTTATGAGTTAAAATGGCAGGTCAAGCAACCCTTGTGTCTGCTGGCCCCTGCGAAAACTCTCCCAGGGAATACCTTCAGAATGGAAGCTTGTGCTTTTTCCAGCACGGTAATGGACCCTACAAATGTGTTCATCTCTTTAATGAAGGCCTCGCCAAACAGCAGTCCATGATCTCCTTCTCCTGCATAGGATGCGCTATCGCCCAGTTTATTATCAAGTTTTAGCAGATTGCTTCTGGGTCTTTTGGATGAAATAGCGCAGTTCACATTCCCCATTATACACACTGTGTGTTGATCCCAGTTCTCTAAAGCCTGAGCGTCCACTTGTTCCTGGTATCTCTTGCTCGTTCCGCAAGGTCCACAATCTTTGTTATGGGCCCAGCTAGATCTAGAAATGTGTCCTTCCACACCGGTCCATGCCTTTCCTGGAATCTTTACCCGCTTTTGGCACAAAGGTGAGCATTTTTGTGTCAAGCTCTGGGGTCTCAGCCACCTTTCCCGGCAGCTTCGGCCTGAGACACTCTGCCTTTAAGCGGAACCTGATCTCTTTCTCCAGGGGCTTGCACATCTTCTGCAACATATACAGTGCCACCCCGTGTGATGGTACCCAGTCTGTAGATCTGGAGAGTCTAAGCGTCCGGGGTTTTAACATGTCTGACATGTCATCTTCATCTTGAGAGGCCTCCACATTGCTGGCTTTAGGCTTGCAGGTAGTTAGTATATCTCTTTGAGTATCAGTACCTGCATCCTCATCTCCATCTTGATCGTCCTCATCTGTGGATGTCTGTGCTTCCCCTGTATTTTTCACCACTGGGGTAGGGGGTACGAGGCCGGGCAAGGCTGTTTAAAAAGAAGGCAATTGTATAGCCTTTTGAATGCATCAGCTGCCTCCTGGGGATTTCTTTTAATCCCCATTATGGTGCCCAGGGGAGTAGAAGAGGCCTTTCTCGTCCAAGCTGTGTTGCTCCTCTTCCCAACCCTTCCTCTAGGTTCTCCTGTGGAGGGGCCCTCAACCAGATCTTCCCCTGCTCTGCCAGCATACCTTTCTGGATCTTTGTTGCCCAACATATCTTCCAGGATGTGTAGCCTGTCCTGCAGGGGCTGTACTCCTTGTGCGACAACCTGCACTATGGAATCCCCTAAGACCTTTTTGAACTTTGGGTGAGGTCAGCTTCCAATGTCTCTACCTCCTGTACACTCTCCTGACTCCATCTGGAGTCCCCCCTATTACAGACTAGTGTATAGGGGTGGGGAAATTGGGTCAAGTAGATTACCACTACAGATCGAGCTGCTTATATATTACACGGCCCGCGGTAGCAGGCGTGGAGTTATGGTTAAGTTACGAAACCCATAGGGAGAGCACTTATTGGGTGGCTTATAACTTCTCTCTCCCTGGGCCAATCCTCACCAAATGTAGCAAAAAAAGTATATGGGCCGCTCTGAATGGCAAGTTTGGGGAGGTTTCGACAAGGGGGGCAAAGGTATATGGGGGGCAACATATTTTTTTCTCCACTGAATGGAAAAAAAATTTGCTCATGCCTACAGCCCAAACCGCTGGATGGATTTTCACTGTGACTTTGCAAATGTGGTGTATATCCGTCCAGTAGTTTTGTTTAAAACGGGCTAAACATAAGTCCTAAAAATGTGTGATATCTGGCTCCGCTCTGCGGACTCATTTCCCTGTATGGTCCCGGACTGTCATCTAATTGGCCAATTGTGCGATGTGAAGTCTGCAGACATCAGGCGTGCCTACTGATGGATGGAGAAAAACTTGAAATGCATCAGTTTTGGATTCGCAGCGAAAAAAGAAATAAAACAGAACATTGCACTTGTCAAACATCTCTTGGGAGGTGGGTGGGATGAGGATGGGATGGGATATGGCCCTAACAACCAACAATTGATGGTTTTAATCCCTGAAAGTCCTGCCGCACCCCAGCCAAATTGTGCAAAACAGTCCAAGGCCGCACCCCTTCATAATCGAGTGAATACAACTCGCCGCACCCCAGGGTAATCGCATGAAAACACTGCACGATCCCCTGGCGCACCCCAGCATAATTGGGCAAAACACCTCACAGTCCCCGGCCGCACCCCAGTGTACTTGCATGAAAGCACAGCGCGATCCCCGGCCACACCCCAGCATAATCACAAGCTGCTGGTAATACATGCCTCCTCTGAGGTGACTGATCTTGAATCTCTGCATGGCTCTGTAGTGTAGCGGCCCAGGAAAGATCGCTTGAGAGGTACCCTCAAATCTTTCTTTATCGCGCTCATCTTGGGGGTCAGTAGATCTAATGTCACTTTCCAAGTATCTATCACAAACCCTAACAACTCCGTCTTCTTACCGGGTACAAGGGCAGACTTTTCCTGGTTCCTAAATCCGTTATCGTCCAGATTGCCCACTGAACTTGTGTGTTCAGCTACTCATTGTAGCTTGCCATGAGCAGGTTTTGTATGGATATATGATAATTTAAACTCCTTGCTCTCTGAGCGCTGCCGCTACTGGGCTCATTAGCTTGATAAATGTCCAAGGGGCTAAGGAGAAGCTGAGTGGAAGGCTCCTGAACTGCTAGGACTTCACTCTGCAGGCAAATCTCAAAAAGGGATGGTGTTCGGTTATCACCGGAACCATGAGATACGTGTCTTTCAGGTATAAGCATGCTAGCCAATCATCCATCCGGAGAATGTCTCCTAACAGATGGATCCCCTCCATCTTGAAATGTCTGTATTGTAGCTAGCCATCCAACTCTTTGAGATTTATGACTGGGCGCGCCTTGTCTGTGCGGTGCACTAGGAACCTCTTGCTTTGAAAGGCTAGTGTTCGTGTGTCTCACCTCTCTATCGCTCTTTTCTGTGCTAGAAGCTCTAATTCTGCATCCAGCAGGATACTATCTGCTCGTGATGTGCAAATATGCAGAGTGGGTGCACTTGCTTGGGAGTCTTTATAAATTCGAGACAGAACCCCACTATGGTCTGCAGTACCCATGCGGCACAAGACAGCTTGCACGATTTGTCCCCAAAAAGCTTTGTCCTCCCCCATACTGGTGGGTAGTGCACACAGGGAACTCTCACCTGAGGGTGAAACTTGACGCTTGTAGTATCCACAACCTTTGCATCCTCTGTATCCCCTTCCTCTGTTATGGAATAAGAATCTTGTTGCCTCAATTACCAATACTGTGCTCTCAGCCTTGGGGCCTCCTTTATGAGTTAAAATGGCAGGTCAAGCAACCCTTGTGTCTGCTGGCCCCTGCGAAAACTCTCCCAGGGAATACCTTCAGAATGGAAGCTTGTGCTTTTTCCAGCACGGTAATGCACCCTACAAATGTGTTCATCTCTTTAATGAAGGCCTCGCCAAACAGCAGTCCATGATCTCCTTCTCCTGCATAGGATGCGCTATCGCCCAGTTTATTATCAAGTTTTAGCAGATTGCTTCTGGGTCTTTTGGATGAAATAGCGCAGTTCACATTCCCCATTATACACACTGTGTGTTGATCCCAGTTCTCTAAAGCCTGAGCGTCCACTTGTTCCTGGTATCTCTTGCTCGTTCCGCAAGGTCCACAATCTTTGTTATGGGCCCAGCTAGATCTAGAAATGTGTCCTTCCACACCGGTCCATGCCTTTCCTGGAATCTTTACCCGCTTTTGGCACAAAGGTGAGCATTTTTGTGTCAAGCTCTGGGGTCTCAGCCACCTTTCCCGGCAGCTTCGGCCTGAGACACTCTGCCTTTAAGCGGAACCTGATCTCTTTCTCCAGGGGCTTGCACATCTTCTGCAACATATACAGTGCCACCCCGTGTGATGGTACCCAGTCTGTAGATCTGGAGAGTCTAAGCGTCCGGGGTTTTAACATGTCTGACATGTCATCTTCATCTTGAGAGGCCTCCACATTGCTGGCTTTAGGCTTGCAGGTAGTTAGTATATCTCTTTGAGTATCAGTACCTGCATCCTCATCTCCATCTTGATCGTCCTCATCTGTGGATGTCTGTGCTTCCCCTGTATTTTTCACCACTGGGGTAGGGGGTACGAGGCCGGGCAAGGCTGTTTAAAAAGAAGGCAATTGTATAGCCTTTTGAATGCATCAGCTGCCTCCTGGGGATTTCTTTTAATCCCCATTATGGTGCCCAGGGGAGTAGAAGAGGCCTTTCTCGTCCAAGCTGTGTTGCTCCTCTTCCCAACCCTTCCTCTAGGTTCTCCTGTGGAGGGGCCCTCAACCAGATCTTCCCCTGCTCTGCCAGCATACCTTTCTGGATCTTTGTTGCCCAACATATCTTCCAGGATGTGTAGCCTGTCCTGCAGGGGCTGTACTCCTTGTGCGACAACCTGCACTATGGAATCCCCTAAGACCTTTTTGAACTTTGGGTGAGGTCAGCTTCCAATGTCTCTACCTCCTGTACACTCTCCTGACTCCATCTGGAGTCCCCCCTATTACAGACTAGTGTATAGGGGTGGGGAAATTGGGTCAAGTAGATTACCACTACAGATCGAGCTGCTTATATATTACACGGCCCGCGGTAGCAGGCGTGGAGTTATGGTTAAGTTACGAAACCCATAGGGAGAGCACTTATTGGGTGGCTTATAACTTCTCTCTCCCTGGGCCAATCCTCACCAAATGTAGCAAAAAAAGTATATGGGCCGCTCTGAATGGCAAGTTTGGGGAGGTTTCGACAAGGGGGGCAAAGGTATATGGGGGGGCAACATATTTTTTTCTCCACTGAATGGAAAAAAAATTTGCTCATGCCTACAGCCCAAACCGCTGGATGGATTTTCACTGTGACTTTGCAAATGTGGTGTATATCCGTCCAGTAGTTTTGTTTAAAACGGGCTAAACATAAGTCCTAAAAATGTGTGATATCTGGCTCCGCTCTGCGGACTCATTTCCCTGTATGGTCCCGGACTGTCATCTAATTGGCCAATTGTGCGACGTGAAGTCTGCAGACATCAGGCGTGCCTACTGATGGATGGAGAAAAACTTGAAATGCATCAGTTTTGGATTTGCAGCGAAAAAAGAAATAAAACAGAACATTGCACTTGTCAAACATCTCTTGGGAGGTGGGTGGGATGAGGATGGGATGGGATATGGCCCTAACAACCAACAATTGATGGTTTTAATCCCTGAAAGTCCTGCCGCACCCCAGCCAAATTGTGCAAAACAGTCCAAGGCCGCACCCCTTCATAATCGAGTGAATACAACTCGCCGCACCCCAGGGTAATCGCATGAAAACACTGCACGATCCCCTGGCGCACCCCAGCATAATTGGGCAAAACACCTCACAGTCCCCGGCCGCACCCCAGTGTACTTGCATGAAAGCACAGCGCGATCCCCGGCCACACCCCAGCATAATCACGTCAAAACACCTCGCACTTCCCGGCCGCTCCCCAGCGTAATCGCATGAAAACACTGCACAATCCCCTGCCATACCCCAGCGTACTCGTGCGAAAACACCTTGTAATTCCCGGTTGCACCCAAGCAGAATTGTACGAGAACACCCTGCGATCCCTGGCTGCATCTGAGACAAATTATGCATCTGCACCTCGCAATCTGTGACATGCAGCCCCTCCTGATGGGACACCCACACCCCAGCCCTCATTGCCCGTGCTCCCACCCTGCAGGCAGCCATTTCCACATGGGATACCCCTATTCCAGCCCCCATTACCCATGCCCTCAACCTGCAGGAAGCCCTCTCCACATGGGATAGCCCCACCACATCACCTGTGCCCCCACCCTGCAGGTAGCACGCTCCACATGGGATACCCATACCACATTACCCATGCCCCCACCCTGCAGGCAGCCCACTCCACATGGGAGAACCCAGCCCCATCACCCATGCCCCCGCCCTGCAGGCAGCCCACTGCACATGGGATACCCCCACCACATTACCCGTGCCCCCACCGTGCAGGTAGCCCTCTCCACATTAGACACCCCAGCACATTACCCGTGCCCCCACCCTGCAGGCAGCCCCCTCCTCATGGAAGAACCAAGCCCCATCACCCATGCCCCCACCCTGCGGGTAGCCCTCTGCACATGGGATACCCCCACCACATTACCTGTGCCCCCACCCTGCAGGCAGCCCCCTCATAATTAGAGGGGGGTCACAAAATAATGTAAAGACTTATAAATGTAGTGCTATTAGATGAATCTACACAGAAGTTTGCAAAAATATTTTAGATCGAAATATAAAAGAAATGTTATAAAATTTGGTGGGATTTTCTCAAGAGGGGCAAAATTAGTGTGGGGGTCTCAACATTTTTGGATGGCTTATAACTTTGTTGCCGTTTTTGACGAAAGTGGATAAAAGTTTTGAGAAAGATTATAGACCCAACATTCAATGCTTGTGTAAAGACTGAATGGATTTTGTCAAGTGGAGGCTAGGTTATATGACTATTGTATGTGCATACATTTTGACAATTTTGAAAAAATAAAACATGGGCCGATTTTAAGCAAACTCATGTAAGGTGCATTGGCAAAGACATTAAAGCATGGTTTTGCAAATGTGCTGTGTTTTATTTTTTGACAAGTGTCATAATGTAGGTACAAAAAATAGTGATATACCTTTGGTGATGGAGGAATAGCTTGTGGCCATGGGCAGTGACCAGATTGTCCGGGTCATGATATAAGGTCATGACGCGGACAATCTGGCTACTGGCCATGACCGCGAGGGATGAAAAATTGTGTTAAAGTGGCCATGTCCACCTGGGACTGGCTATGTGGTAAAGTTATTCAAAGGTAGGATAGTTTTAAAAGGGAAAAAAATGTGCTCGTGGTAATATGGTCATAGGGTTCTGCAGGCTGACATGGAAAGGAAAGAGGGGCTCTGTACGGAGCCTCGCATTATCTTTCCATGGTGGCCATCGTGGAAAAGGATTTCCCTTCCTACAGCGGGACGCCACAGGCATCCCGCTGTAGGAAGAAAAATCTCTTTTAACACCCCGGTGTCCTGCTTTGGGAACTAGGTGTGCTAATGGCCTTTATCCCCCACTGCTGCAATGGAGGATAATGGTCTGGAGCCCTCATTATTTATTTATTTATTTATTTATTTATTTATTTATTTATTTATTTATAACACGCCAAAGCCCACAGACATCAGGACACATACAGACACACTTCGCTTGGGCCGATAACTTGGGCTGCCGAGATGTTATCCCCTGTTCCAGTCCCTAGAACGGGGATGAATGTCACATTTTTCACATTAGCAAAACACAAAATGGTAATGGAAATGTTGGAAAAACGTATTGAGTCTATGTACTTTACTAAGAATATATTTTTTTTTTAGTTCTATTTTTTAACTGTGAAAGGTAATTCCTAAAGGAAACTTTCTTTTGTTGTTTTTGCAGGAGAGGTTAGAATGTAAGGTGAGGAGGCAAATAGGGAAGAGGCACCAAGGACTAATATGGAGGGGCAGGGGGACAGGGGAAGATGTTGCGCATGTGTTACTACTAAGGTAGTGGGCCATGTTTTGCATGCTCCTTGATTACAGCATCAAATGCACGTCGAAATTGCTTTGAGCACTTTTGTCTTCCAAAGATATGGATCACAGCCTCTTCTATTGCTTGCAAGATAGCTGGTGGGTTTTGGGTACCACAGAAGTAGGGTGTGTGGTTACAGTATTGGTTGAGGAAGATGAGGTGAAGGAAGATAGCCTACTACTTGCTGAGAAAGGAAAAAACCTTTCTGAAAAAGCATTGCAGTGGTTGGATTTTGTGTGGCGGTGCATGGAGGTAGTCCTGTAGGAGTACTGTGCTGGTAGTCTACATTTCACTTTGGTAGCTTTAGCCTTTGGTACACTCCCAACAGTGATAAAGAACTTCCACACCCATGTTTCTCTCTGTGTGCTAGAGGTAGGCACTTCCTCCACCTCATCTCCGTGGTCCCCTCCTTGCCTTTGTGAGTACTGTGCTTTTTTTGTTGTTGTGTAGGGACGTTATAGTTACTTTGCACTAATAACAACCTATCCATATTATGGTTACAAGTAAAACTGAAAAACCCTAGAAATTTGCAAGTTATGGTAAGCTAAGCACCCATAACTCGTGCCACCACCATGCACTGTTAAGACTAATACCCATGACATCAAAGATGGGGATGCGGTCCGGGTCCATGAAAGGGACTGCCACCTACCTGATTAAGGCCCACCCTACATCTTCCTCTCTCCACATGCCCTTTCTTATCCCCATGGTTGGTGCCCCTCCCTTCCCCTCCCTTCCCTTCCTTTCCTTATGTGTCATGTCTGAAAAAAACCAAAATAAAATTCAAAACAACAAAAACTAAAAATAAAAAGGCTCTTTTCAGAGCCACCTTTCACAGTTCAAAAATAGAAGTGCCACTGAAATGCTGCAGGGCCCCGTGCTTTTTTAGAAGTCTGCGGACAGTCCGCGGACATTTAAAGTTTTTGGGGTGCTGCCCTATCAAAACCATTGCACTCTTCTCCGGGAAGAAGTGGTGGCTCTGAAAAGAGCCTTTTGGTAGTGTTTTTTTGTGTTTCAAAAACTTCAAATGGTCAATACCTACTGGAAAAAGGATTGCTATAATTCCAAAAAGGGTTGCAATGCATTTTGTATATTTTGCAGAAAAATCTGTTTACCAGCATAAGTAAGATGTACTCCATCTCGGCGAAAAAAATGTGTGTACTACGAAACATAATATTTTCTTTGTGAAAAGAGGACATGCCAACATCTCTCAAAAAGGCACAAACAGCCTTGTTGACATTGTGGACCAAATGAAGAAGAACGCAGCCACATTTATCTCAGCGCAATACGAGAAAAAATTACTCAGAAGTTTGGAAGCATGTCCATGACTTTAACAAGTCCTTCTTTTGTTGCAAATTGCAAAGAGTTCCCAGATACATGTCCTAAACTGTTCCCTCCACAATGAATAATAATAATAATGTCTGGATGACGCTGTGTCATCAAAGTAGCACAAAGAGGCACCAAATCCAGAAACTTTATTCCACCCACTCCATGCCAGGGCACTTCCACATGAGGGAATTCAAGATGTGCAGCCACTCCTTAGCGATCTGCATGCACCTCCAACCAATTAATCCACATTTCTCCCAAAATCCAGACAATCTGCCTTCTGAAAGACACAGCCGTGACAGAATTAAACTAAGAGCACTGGTCATCACCCACAAGTGCCTATCACGTACTGCCCCACGTTACCGCTCTGACAAATTCTCTAGACACTGCCCCATTAGACCCACCAGAACACCTTACCTGCTCCAACTAAAGATCCCTAATCATAACCTAAAAACAGCAGGAGGCTCCAGTTTTCCAGTGCTCGCAGCACAATGTTGGAACACCCTCCCCACTACAATTAGATCGGAAGCCGCATTCTGGCCATTCAGAGCCATGGTAAAATCATGACTACTAGCCTAAACATCTAGATTCTCACCGACAAGACCGGCCAGCCGCCGCTCTCTACCTGTAGTATTGTTTACTCTATCTACAGCCTATTCAGGACCAACCTGTAACCCTGTCCACATTAGCCACTGTAACTTTTTTGTGCCTATTTTCTGTACATATTCTTCTCGGTATATTCTACTCTTGTATGTAAACATTCAGAGCCTGGACTAATGTATGCTCTGTCTGCTGTATTATGATGCTCGTGTAACGATATGTAACTCTGCTATGCACATGATTATGTGCCCAGCTACCTGAGGGTTCTGACGCGCTTTATAAATAAACAAACTAAACTAAACTAAACAAAACAGCCATAGCTATCTGCTCTCCTCTCAGGAAAAAGACTTTCTGACAAAGGGGGTCATTACGAGTAAGGAGGTAGCCATGGTGCTATTAGCGCCATGGCTACCCCCATACCGCACACTGGGTCTGGGTTCCCTGAATGGGGAAATACCGGGCCATTCCAACCTTAAAGGACCCGGTGATTCCCCATTCAGGGAACCTATCCCCATTCTCATTCGAGGCCCGATAGGGCTCAGTGGGAGAGGGGAGGGAGCTAACAATGGGCCTGTTAATAAGGGGCCAGTTATTCGCTCCCTGGTCCTTTAGCGGCTCCCACTAAGGGTGCCTGGTAAAACCAGCCGCCCTTAGCGGGACCCGCTAAAGGACCTTGTAATGCGGCAGTAAGGGGTTACCGGCACCGCCACCCTTACCGGCACTGTTAACCCCTTACTCATAACCAGTAAATCTTATTGACCAATCTCTTGCCCTGCTAAGTCTCATTTGCATGACTCTCAGCCTCAAAATCCCTGTAGTAATATGCGGTGTCCGGGGACAAATCATAAAATCTGAGAGTGGGGAATGAAAATTAAAATAGTGTCCCCCACTTCCCCTTTGAGGTTGGCTCTGTAAAGAGCCTTTTTTTGCAGGATTTTTCAGGCTTTTTTTAAGGCTTTTTATGACTTCACAACAACTTCCTGATTGAGGTCTGCATATAACCAAGAAATATTGCTTGACCAAAATCTGTGAAAGTCATTCCATTACAAGAAAAAATTGCACCATCTTCCAAAAGGTTCTCATTTTGGAATGATGACATGCCCACAGAATACATAAAACAAGATATTCCTTTATTAACAAGGCATCTTGCTATGTCTTGTTGAGGATTAAATACATGACAAGGCATCCATGCAGTCCTAGGTGGTATATGTGAAAGAAAATCTTAGCAGATGGAAACAGGCCCATCAGTTCCTTTAGCAACTGCTTCAGTGCACCCAGAAAACTTGTTGCACTCAGATAGCCCAAATACATTGCCCCACAATTTACCACCAGAATATCAGGAGTGTTAAAATAAGCCATATGTCTACAAAGTGTATAAACACCTTTCACACTTTTCCCTGGCACATCACACCAGGTAGCCTCCACTAACTGCATTCCAACATTGTCTGAAATGCCACACATGTTTGCATACCACTGCAAATTAGTAATCTCATGATCTTCCACTATCCACATTCTAACTCTGTCCATCTAAGCAACCACAACCATCTTCACAGCATACAGCAATGAAACAATGATTACCCTCTCTCCCTTTGAATGACACCCTCAGCACCGGCTTGGCTAATTCCGCTAGTCCTATTACCATGCCAGATATGCAGAGAAGCCCTGGATGTGGTACAGTGGGGCGGCCCTTCTACCCTTTCCCCTTCACTCTCTGCACCATTCCCTCATTGGCTACTGTTAAGCAGTCACACAACCATCTACCAATCACATCCAAGAACTCTACATATAACATCATCATCACAGTTCAGCACTTTAGATGTACTGTTGATCACTCTGAGTACAATTGTACTGTGATTGCAAAGCACCTACAGCAAAAACTACTATAAAACTTTCCAAGATTTCTGCTTGCAGATTCATGCACATCCACATGCATGAACACAAACTACAGGTATGAATATTTTCTGCACAGTACATGTACAGCTCTTGTATAAATGCATAGAACAGGGTAACTGCCACTTACCATGTATAACCTGTAAAAAAAGCTTACTGTCATTTCTCCCATCTGCTATGATCAAGTGCCACTTGCAAAGCTGTCTGCTCTCCACATTTATATTTACCCATATTACTAACTGTAATGTGCAAACTGTTATTCTCTTCATTCATTCTGTCATTTGTGTAACCACTGCCACCTACTTATCCACATTTCAACTATAATAGCATTTAATGCATTATTGTGCATAGTATGTACATACAATTTCCTTTCTATACATTCTGGATATTTTACATACAATCTATCATTTGAACTTCCATTACAAATGACTATATTAGTAATCAGACACAACACACACAGCTATCTAACAAATTGTCATTTCATGTTAAAAGATGGGAGAAATAACAGTATAATTATGGAAAAAGGCATTTTAGTGTGTTATAAAATGACACTCAGCCAGGATGAGTACATGCATCTTTATTCATGCGCACAGATAGTCAATATCATTTGAAAGGCTCCCAGCTGAAACAACACCACTGCCTCAACAATTGTTCTTCCAATCTAGACAACTCTCTCATTTCCAGCTGGTTGCCCATTCTGTACTAGATTTCACAACAGCATTCATCTATGCACAAGTGCAGTCATATCTATCACATCATCTACAACTATGTAGAGTGCTGTAAAGCAAGACATGCAACATCTCCCCCCTTTCCTTCAGTCTGCAACACAACCACCAGGTCCTTCCTTGCAATCCTTACTTTATTTCAGACTCTCCCATCTCCAAGCACCACAGAATCACCCAGTACTTTACTAATCACCTACTGAGTAATAAGCTGCTGACCCCATCAAATCCTTCCGATCTATTTCCCACACCTTCACAAATAAATACATTGCATACTTTTCCATACAGTTCCTGCCATTTACCCTATAAAAATTGCAACAAACAAAGCATACGATTATTTCTTCTATCTCCTAACATCCAATAACACTGCCTTACAAAGCCAAGTGTGCTCCGTGTCCTTACTATTGTACTCATTTCTAAACCACATTCAACTAACAGATTGTAAATAAAAAATACAGAATGCACATAGGCAAAGAAAAATGCATGTACCTTCAATGCACAGTTATCAGAGAGCACTACTACTGCAAAAACAAACACATCCATATCTACATTAACAACAGTGCTATTAACACACATATTTACTAACGTCTTTCTTTCACAATTGCAGTGAAGACCACTCTCCTGAAAAGCAACAGTGTCTGAAGTATGAACGAGAACTCAGAAGAAACCTACTCTTTCCATCCAAAAAAGTAAGTGCAATACTGCCATAATGTTCTGTTACTCAAACAGTGTAGAATTCTAGTATTCTAGAACAAACAATTGTATTAACCCTGCAACATTAAATTCAGTATTAGTGCTTCCCCTCACCAGCTCCATACTTTCTATTGTAATCTGAAAACCAGCATAGTAACACACAAATACAAGATTATCCTTCCCAACCTGATGTAGCAGCCCATTGCACAATCACACACCTCTACATACATCCTTACCATCATACTCACTCATGCACAAAGCACACATACACTGCACAAGATCCCAGCCCACACTTTCATTTTTTCTCCAACAGACTCCAAATAATGCCTACCTAAAAGCAACTCTGTAGAAAGCAACGCAAAAGTAAAAGAAATTAAACTAAAACTCTCCAAAATTAGCATCCACCTCTAGCAGAATTTGTACAAAAGTTCAAACAAAACAGCTAATACAGTAATTAGGCGAAACAAAACAAGCTTCCATTATAGAAACTTTGCCTCCTTTTTCAAAATGTAAAACGAAACAGAAAGTGATTAACAAGACTGCAGATACCACTAGTACTAACACTTCACCTATAAATCTTGATGTAGTGTCAAGTAAGCATACCAAAAAATTATTTTACAAAAGGTGTTCGACCACAGAGTCCTTCAGAACTTTATAAAAAACAGGAGAGAAATCATGCACAACCCTTAAAACCTACCATAGAAAATGAATCCTTGAAGCTCTCATAGACAGTGCAATCCTTCTCAAAAGGAAATTATTTACTTTAGTTTTAAACAGAATGAAGCTACTAACAAAACTAAGTACTAAACTACAAAAAAGACTTCTCAATAAAGGGAATATCAACAAAGATAACTTCACAAACATCTGTGGAGGTGAATGGAGTAACACCACGAGCACAGAACCATATTTCAATGAAGAAGCATACAAACAAAAGCAAATAAAACCAATTGCCATACATACCAGTGGACAAGGGTATGAAAAACTTAATAATACCATTATGGAACAAGAAACGCTGCTCACAGAAATATCCCCAGAAAACTCAGTATCACCTGGCCATTCCACTGAACCAATACGTCAAGTCTACAAATGGCTATGCACATCAATGTGTAACATTGCCAAAAAATCTTTCAAATCTTTACGCCAGTTCCTCAATCAGTATGTGAAAGGCAAAGACAAATTCAAAATTGAACTACTACAAAATATGGACCCCTGTCCAGTGCGCAAATACACAGGACTAAAAGGACATTCATTAGCCTGCATTTCTAGACCTATTTGCAAAACCACCTTCCATCATATCAAAATGATATCAACACATCATTCAACTATAAGAAACCTGGAACATAAACAGTACTATGCCAAAAGTCTTGCTTTAGCACTAGCCAACTTAAATAACAATCTACATGGTACAGCCAAACAACTACTCGAAGAAATAGAGCATATCCAGAGAAAATATTTTGGAATTGAAAGCCGCTTGAAAAATGCAATGGATTTACAAGAGACTACCAACAACTGTACAGATGGCAACCTTCTATTACACACATAAAAAAAGAAATACTAAAGTTTAAAAGTACATCTGCTGAAGTACCAAACCATTTGTGTGTATGTTGCCGCAGGACTATTTATAAAAATAGCACAAAAACTGTAGACATAACTTACAAAATAGAAGACAATGAAGATTCCAAATGGTTCTAATTAGCTCTCTATCTTACAACAGAAAACAAATACAAAATTATTGACCCCTTAATAATAATAATAATAGTAATCAGACACAACACACACAGCTGCCAACCAAAGTGCAATGTCATGTTAAAAGATGGGGGAAATGACAGTATGATTGTGGGAGAAGGCTTTGTAGGGTCTTATAAGGTGAGACACAGCCAGGATGAGTACATGCATCTTTATTCGTACACACAGATAGCCAATATAATTTGAAAGGCTCCCAGCTGAAACAACATCACTGCCTCTACAACTGTTCTTCCAATCTAGACAGCTCTCCCATTCCAGCTGGTTGCCCATTCCATTCTAGAATTTACAACAGCATTCAACTATACACTGGTGCAGTCATGTCTATCACATCATGTACAACTATGTACATGTAGTAAACCAACACATAACATCTCCCCCCTTCCCCTTCCTTTCAGTCTGCAACGAAAGACGAAACGATCCAGACCCTTCATTTCAACCCTTACTTTATTTCAGACTCTTCCTTCTCCAAGCACCACAGGATCACCCAGTAGTTTGCAAATCACCTGCAATCTGGTAAATTTGCTTTGTCCCTTTGTCACTTTGCCCTTTGCCACATTTCCAGATTGTCTTATTTGAACCTTCTCCCCTATAACTATTCGGGATAGTAATACTCTGCTGAACCCATCAAATCTGTCCGCTTTATTTCCCACACCTTCACAAATGCATACATTACATGCTTTTCCCCACAGTTCCTGCCATTTACCCTGTATAAATAGAAAAGCATACAATTATGTCTCCTATCTCCTAACATCCAATAACACTGCCTTAAAAAGCCAAGTGTGCTCTGTGTTCTTACTATTGTAATTATTTCTAAAGCAAGTTCAACTGACAGATTGCACATTCTACAGAATGCACATAGAAAAAGGAAACTGCATATACATGCTATTCACAGTTATCAGAAAGCACTACTACTGCAAAAACAAACAAATTCATGTCTACATTAACAACAGTGCTATTAACACACACATTTACTAACTTTTTTCATTCACAATTGCAGTGAAGACCACTCTCCTGAAAACAAGCAGCATCTCAAGTACGACTAGAACTCTGAAGAAACCTACTCTTTCCATCGAAAAACTAAGTGCAATACTGCCATAATTTTCTTACTGTTACCCAATAGAATACTAGTATTGTAGAACAAACCATTGTTTTAACCCTGCAGCATTAGATTCAGTATTACTGATTGCCCCTCAGCAGGTGCATACTTTGTATTGTCATCTGAACACCAGTATAGTAACACACAAATATGAGAATTGCCTTCCCAACCTGAAGTAACAGCCCATTGCACAATCACACAACTCTACATACATACCTACCATCATACTCAGACACTCATGCACAAAGCACACATACATTGCACAACATCCCAACCCACACTTTCTTTTTTTCTCCAACAGATCCCAAAGAATGCCTACCAAAAAGCTACTCCTAAATTGCAAAAGTAGACAAAATCAAAATACAATTGTCCAAAATAAGCATCCACCTCTAGCAGAATGTATACAAAAAATTCAAACAAAAAAGCTAATACAGTCACTAAGCAAAACAAAAGCAGCTTGCAGTAAAGAAACTTTGCCTCCTCTTTCAAAATATAAAACTAAACAGAAAGTTATAAAAAAAGACTGCAGCTACCACTAGTGCTGACTAGTGCTATTTTACAAAAAATGTTCTGCCACCGCGTCCTTCAGTACCTTATAAAAACAACAGAGAAATCGAGCACAACCCTTAAAACATACTGTTGAAAATTCATCCTAGACGCTCTCATAGACAGTGCAATCCTTCTCAAAAGGAAATTATTTATTTTAGTTTTAAACAGAATGAAACCACTAACAAAACTAACTTCTAAACTACAAAAAGACTTCCCAATAAATACTAAACTGAATGAATAAAACAAAAGCACACAGGAAGAAAAAAAATAAATCCAAGTCGAAATGTCCAAAATTGAGCAACAAAATGAAGGCTGTAATCAATAAAATCCAATGTAAAATGGCTCCAAAGCATCAGTCAATGGAACAAAATCCAAAGTTCCAAAAAAAGCAAAACTTTCCTCCATGGGTCAAAAAATAAAGTAAATCCAGGTCCATAACTATATACAAATGAATATTCAAGGGTCCATGAGCCCAACAATCCAAAGGAAACCTAACTAAAAACCTACCTAATAAATAACTATATACAAAAAGGCTGGGCATAGTCCATGCGGCCCAAAGAAAAAAAAAAAAAAAGAAAGCTACACTTACATAACTATTTACATAGGCGGTGGGCTAGTCCGACGGCTCACTCATTGATGTCCCGGGCCAGGGCATCATCAAACTCCTCTTCAATGTCCCGGAGGCGGGCCTCTTCCCTAGCCTCCTCCAACTCCCTGCGAATTGCCTCGAGGCACTCAGCCCCCTCAACGCCCGGTGCATGGAGTTCTCCGCCCTGACCATTGTGAGCCGTGCCCTCTCTGCCCGCCGTTCCTCCGCATCTATTTGCTGGCCCAACCGCTGCCACTCGGAAGACACTCCCAATCCTGGGTTCTCCTGCCTGCCGGCCGATGCCTGCACCTGGGATGTTTATGACCCCGAGACATGATCGCTCCCACCCTGAGCCTGCTGCTTCCGTGCACATGCCCTGCCTGTTGATGCCTGCACGTCCTCCTCTTGCTGGGGTCCAGTTGGTGGGGTGGCCACCCCTGCTGGACCTTCATCTCCCGACTGTGGCAGTGATGTGTTCTCTACCAGCCTGGCCACTGGCTCAGGGGCAGCTCCACAGGGGGCCCAGGTGATACTTGGGTGGGAAGATGGCATGGAGGATGACTGGCGCATAGGGGGTTCAGTTGAGGATGGGGTCGCAAGAAGATCCAGCACACGGATGAACCTAGTGCCGATGACCTGTCCTAGTAGGTCCACGCAGCCAAAGAGGTATTCGAAATGACGTGCATTGTGCAGACGAGAACCCTGCACGTCATCTGGAATACCACATTGGCGCAATGCCACGCCAGTTAGGACAGGCACAATCCGGTCATGCATTGGAACTTCCGCAGGGAGAGGAAGGCCAGTTGTTGTTTGCGCATCCCCTACCTGAAAACGGGTCTGGACGGAGGCATCCCTGCTGGTTCTGGATGATGCAGTCACAGGATCGGGGACAGGATTACAGAGAGGCACCTCCGTGGCGGCCTGTGCTGCCTCCTGTCACTGGCCCTGGACTGCACCACTAGCACCAGTGGAATACCCCCTTCCAGGCCCCCTGTGAGGGGCTTCCACGGCCTCCCCCTCAAGCAAACCCCCCACCAACCTGGAAGACTCTGTGCCATCGTCTTCCGTAGGCCCCTGTGGGGGCTCAGCTGCCCCTCCTGCTGCCGAGAAGTCAACCTCCAAACTCCGCCTCTTGGACCTTCCCTTGGCAGCTGCGGCCATGGACGTGGAACCAGACTCCTCACTCCTGGAAGATATCATTACCTGGGAGGGGAGCTGGGCCTTGCGTCTCCGGCCGGTGGAGGGATCCCTGCCCCTGTGCTCCACAGCACCATCTCCGCCCTCTTCATCAGTCGACGGTACTGGGGAGACCCCCGGCCGGCCCATAGAGTCAGGGTTTGCTCCATAGTTCTTTAAGACAAGATAGCTGCACCTTGAGATGGATGGGGGTGCAGGTTTTCTTACTCCAACACCAATCAATAAGGACAACTCAAGGGTTTGGCAAAGGGGAGTCTGTTTAATGACAAGTACAAAAAACGGGGAAACATGGAAATCAACAGTGATGCAATAGTCCGTCTCGCTTCAACTCCCAACAACTTCATACAAACAGTAACATTTATACCCAAAACTCATCATTATTGATGTGTAATGCTCAAAAGTTAACATGAAATTCTATTAGTTTGGAAAAGGTAACTTTACTATAGGTACTATATCTGTATATGGTAACGGAGTGAGTGGATTGGATAAACACTATCAGGTGGGCATCTAAGCCCTTCCTTCTAACATTACTCTTGTAGACGTCACTATGAGTACGCCGTCTCATTGGTTCTACTCTCTATAGGACCCTAGATTATTTGGTCCATTGCAATTGGGTTGGCTTCAACCCTGTGCATAAAACTCCACTTTACTTAGCAGCATGCAGAATGGTCAGCCAGGTGCTGGGTGCCCCAAGATTCACCCGGCCTCCCTTCAATCAATCATTACTTTAGTGGCTTTGTGTCAATTAGTTGGCTGTGGTTGGCCTCAAAACGGTGTCTTCTTGTCAGGAAAAGTTATGCTATCTCTGTCTGCGTGACAGCCAAGCGTAGGTGTGAGCCCATGCTTCTTCTTGCTTGGAAGGTCACGTGCTGCTCACACCGTAAATCTGCCTAGTTTCAATTTGTGCATTTAATTCTTATTCAGCTTGCCACCTGCCTACGCCTCCTTATATCGGCCTTCCTGAGATAGGCTATTCTTTTCTTAAGTTTCAATTCCGCGAAGCTACTGTTCGCTCCTTCTATTGGTCTGACCTTGGCTCTTCCTGGCTCACGTTGCCTCTGCTGAGTTTCGATTCAGTCATCTCTTCTCGTTTTAGCTGGAATACGAATCCTGTCCTGTTTGACCTCAAGTAACCTGAGTTAATTCTGCTTTTGTGTAAAGTGGACTTGCAATTATTTAACATGCTTTGTTTTGAGGTAGATTATGTATAATGGCGCTTGCCGCTCTACTCTTCTACTTAGCATAGCAAGCAGCACTGTTTTCTTAGCTTTCTTGAAGTTACAAGCATATGTACAGGCGTTAGCTGGTTGAATGGCTTCATCCTTCTTTACAGCTTAAGCTTCTTTATATTTCAACATCGTTCTCTCCTTTTAGGTTCACGATATCCTTATTCATGGCATTTTGTCACTTGTGTCATCCTTGGGTCGTCATATCTTCTATCTGCGGGTCAGTCTGGGCCTGCGTGATGTCACCATTCGTCTTCAATTAAGGCCTTTTGGGTTTCTTTTGGGACAGCATTTAGGCAATCTTCATTTGTCTTATCTGCTGGTAGGGTTTTCTCAATGGATACCTTACTGTCCATATTTTTCTAGGTATCGGTACTTCAACAGGTGTTGTTATCCTGATAGGCACTGGGCAGAGCCCTACTGCGGCTCTTTGCTGGTTTATTTGCTCATCATATGTCACATATTTCGGTGTGAACGTTCCTGGTACTTCAAAATGGGCGACTGGAGTGCAGGCTTTATTTGGGACCTCCTCTACACTCCCCCCTCTGGTCGATTCATCGACCACTTCCACTTCCTCCTTTGGATTCATCTTACTTGGTTCCTCTGTATTCATCTTAACTTCATCTTCTGGGTTCATTCCCTCTTCATCTTACGGGTTCATTCCTTCTTCATCTTCTGGGTTTGTACATGATGGTTTGAAGAAGTGTCTCTTTGGAGTCCATATTTTTATCACTCCTTTCAGGCTTCCTGCTGTCCTTACATGTTTGTCTTTGTTCCATGTGATCAGCAGACATTGTCCATTTGGGCTGCAGTAAATCCATTTTACTTCATAATTTCTGGGTTTTCTGGGGTATAGAAACTTTGTACCTTCTGGTGCGTACTTGCTAGCGTTCACAAAGTCTCTTATTTCTTCATCAGTCAGATCTCTGGGTTTCCATCCTGGTTTGACATCAATCATAATCTTCATCCCTATGGCTTTCTTTGCAGTTTTCTGACATTGCGAGAGTATTATCTTGATAACACAAACTCCCAGTAATATCATCAGTAGCAGGGTTCCCAAGAATTTGAATGCATCTGCCATCTATTGTGGAACCCATGAAATCAGTGATCCAAATAATCTGTCATCATCAACTTAGTCGGTTTCATTGATCATCTGGTTCTGCAGGATTGTCAGCATGCTTATAGCTTCTGTTAAAGTTCAATTTTCCTCGTTGTGAGAAGGTATAAACGTGCAACATGATTCTCCTATTTTTGCACAAACTCCTCCATCCATAGCTGTGATCATGTCAAGTACATATCTGTTCTGGAGAGTCATCAGTCGGATGGCTCTTAACTCTTCCTTGATTGCATTGAATCCTTTTATTGTCATGTTGATGGTTTGCAGTAACTCCCAACCATTTAGTATTTACTCCAACTTGTATTCGAGACATGAAAATCATTGTGAATACTGATGTGGTGAGACTGAACAGCCTATGTTCATATGGGATTGCATGAAATGCTTCTTCTGATTTAGCAGAGAAGTCATTTTCTCTCTTCATTCGCATCAGTTCCACGGATCTCCTCTTCCTCAGATGAGCATCTGCTTTCAGGAAACTGTCAATATTCAGGCTGCTTTTCGGGATCACCAATGCTGGAACGTGGATGTTCACTATTGTGCATATGCCTCCCCAGTTTTTCGGCAGTCTGATGTATGCTTTGGGTCCGCATGCCCAATAATGATCCAGGATTACTGCAGTCCCATGAGTCATTCCTGGAGCCTCAAAAATGTGTCCACAGTTTTGATTCTCCCCCATTTTTCTTGTGCCATTGTTCCTGAAGCACAATGTCAGACTTTATAGTGGCACTATGTGCAGGGGTCCTCCTCTGCCTTCGGCCCATGTCAGTAGTATTGTAAGTTTAGGCCATAGTGGTTTGCACATTCTTTTTGAGTTTTCAATGGCTTCCTTGCAGGCTCCAAGGACCATCCATGCTCGGCAGATCACCACTCCTTGCTCCCAACCATCTGGTGAAAGTACTCTTCGTCAAATCTGTATGTGGCCTCTGTTTTTACAAATTTGAGCCTCTTCTGGAGTTTTCCCTTGGGCGCTCAGTCTCAGGTTTACTTCCCATCTTATTCCTGCTCCTTTTATTCCAGGCTTCTCGTATCTATTCACATGATTCCTAGTATGGGCTCTGTTTCTTGTCTTAATGTCCTGGACATAATCATCTTCATCGGGGTAAACTGTTTCAGTTGCCCATATCAATGAGGCAACACTTCCCATGAACTGGCCTCTGGTATTGCACATTGCTATGTGTGAGAGACAGTGGCCCTCATTACGACCCTGGCGGAAATCGAAAAACGATGGCGGAAATGTAATACCGCCATCGAATACCGCTCGGTGCGATTATGACCCGTCACCGTAAAGTACGATGCCATTAGCGACACCGTAGTGAACGCCAACGCTAACTGCACCAAGTACGCGCACGCGCGCCATGCAAAACCGTAATTACCACCATGGCGCAACAGTACGCGAATTCTGACCCTAGCGGACATTTATTGAACGCCATCAAGCATGGCGGAAAGTACCATTCCGCCATGGTGAGAATTACGGCATCGTGAACCAACCGTAAATGGCCCTACTGAGTGCCTGTACACCACTCCCTGCCCACATTGCACAACTCCTCGTAGGTGCAATGAAGTTACACAATGCAACCAGTGAAATGTAGAAGTCACCCATGCATGCCAACGAACAAATGAATGTAGGGGCCCCAAGTGCCTTGTGAGTGGCCATCCATATTTGGCATGGCACCATTGCCGTACTGATGCAGCACAGGCATGTGAAGGTTCAAGTACAGCAATATGAACTGAAACATGAGACAAAACAACAACAGGCCCCCATCGCTTGACACCAGTGTAAGGCAACATTCAAAGCAGTATCCTGAGGGAGACTGCACCAGCCCTGTACCCTTGCCAGTAAACAAACCAACCATCAGCATAAGCATGTACCACACAAGTTGGCAGAGTGACTGAGCAGCCAGGCTCATCTCAAGAGGGGCCAATGGGAGCTGCAGGGCACAGATGGCACGAATACAGAAGCTATTCCAATGGACATGACCTCAGTCTCCCTCCAAGAAACGCACGCAAACACAGGCACCTGTGACCAGCCATTTTCTGATAATCACATCATTCCACCAATCCACCTGGCTGACCGGCATCTGTTACACAAAAGCTAATCCCCCGCCCCTGAGCATGACATCATTAAAACAGTCATAATGGCAGCCCCTATCCCTGACCTTACTGGGCTTCGTAGGCAAACGCGGCCAGTACAGTACCACGCAACTATACTCAGAAGCCGGAACCCAATGCAGATCTTCTCACAATACATCGCTCCACAAATAGGAATATGCTACATTACTTGCAAAGAATAACGCTACACGGTTGATATCAGAATAAAATTTTAATGCACATCAAATTCACCAAGCCCATACAGCCATTAGGTCATAAGCTCCAAAATATTTTTCATTACTGTGGGCTGCATCCGCAATAAATGACCAGCTTCTTCTTGTGTGACGCCCTGTTCCTTCATGGTACACAGGGGCTACATTCACGTTCAAAAAGGCAACATGGAAGCGCCTAGAACCGCAGGGCCGTCCCATTAGGTAGGCACTAGTCCAGCTGAAATATTATGTAGCTCCTAGCCACTAGTACTGCGTAAGGGCATGTGGCCCATTGGCGATCGTCCCATATGATCGTAATGGTGCTCCACTGATTAACTCGAAGCAGCAGGTGTCGGGAGTAAAAGCCATCTGCAGGAGTGGCATACAGATGGCAGCGGCAAAAGGGGAGGAGATACCTGTCACCCAAATGAAATGAAAAAGAATAGTATGGGCATCAGAACTTAATTTGTATTACTCACTTCAATGATCACACTAAATCTACAGCCATATGCATGCTAGCCCACTCAAAAGGATTATTTCCACCCAAAAATCACTTGCGAATCATAACTATATAAATCGAGGTGAAAACACTATTACAAACGAGTGTTTGTGTGCATGCGTCTGTTAAAACAGAATCCATTAGATGGGATTAGTAACGTGCATAGACACAAGTGTTTGAAGGCGCGTCGAGACAGGGAGGGTTCAACAAGGGCAGATAGACAATGGTCCCACTATGGCAGCTCTGCATCACATAGCGCAGGGGAAGGGGATAGATTCCAAAAAGCCATGTACATGGCAAACTCTCAATTAAATCATCTGTCCATGCATCCATACATCATTCCCTCATCCCGGTATAAAAACGCCTGATTATTTACTCACATCACATTTGAAATTTCCATTGAGTCTGTGCGTAATGCAGTCTGCAAAATCCACTGTGCTCCAGCCCGGAATTCTAGTGTTGTGAAGTAACATGTATTTGGGAACGTCCTGCCTTATCGTCCACTACGCTATTGCGCATCCCATCCTATTCATATCAATCATTGCATTCTCGCCATGGCCCCTGTCCCAAGGACATTAAACAATAGAACGTTATATTTGCAGTCAGACCTGTGGACGTCTCCTCGCCGCTAGCTGAAAAGCGAAAGCGCTGTCCTTCGAATTCCTCATTTGCAACATCACGTCGAAAAGGCATCTGTGACCGCTTGAAATCACAAATTCATCCATGTAGTGCGGCAGTGTGTGAAAATGGCAACTGGCTTCACTCACAAATGGGACGCCCCGCCCGTCGGTGAACCTCGGTACAGTGCTGCATGAGGGTCCACCGTTAATCGAGTACTACATTCCACTGACCCTTCACAAGTTTGTTCGCGACTGCAAAGATAGTATGTGAAACAATGGGACCATAGCAGAATGAACATATAAACCAATATTTCACTGCCATCGGGATTAAATACATGATTGTAATAGCAAGATGCCATGCGTCACATTGCAGCGTTGTGTGCGGGACGTGCTCGCCCAAAAGGGATTGCAGCTGGCACAGGTGGAATGAATCACCACAGGTGGAGGCTATACAGCCTGAAAACACATAAATTGCACAGCCAACCCCCTCCCACAACCACACCCACTCCAAAATGCTACCGGCAGGACTAGCGATGTTGGCCCTGGGAGACCTGATAGCACTGCAAGTACTCCAACTTCAAGAAGAAGACGAACACCAACTACTACAACAACAGGCCGCACAGAGGAGACGCAGGAGGAGGAGGAGGGCAAGGCAGGGCCAGCAAGGGCCACCAGCACAGCCACTACCACCACGCAGGCAGCCCGCAATCCCACGCCTCCGAGCACATCCGTTCAACCTCACTGCTGAGCAGATCCACACCCTCTACCGTTTGGACGGGGACACCATAACCACCATTGTGAACATGACACAAGCTGACCTTGTCAGCATGATAGATAGCCCAACCGCCATCCCACCCCTACTGAAGGTGGTGTCTGTACTCCACTTCCTGGCCACAGGCACCTACCAGCACACAGTCGGACAGTTGCATGGCATTTCACAGCCACTGTTGTCACGGACACTATTGCAAGTGCTCGATGCCCTCCTGAAGCACGCAGACGACTACATCTCTTTACCACGCTCGGAGCAGGAGATTACAAACACAAAAGTGGGATTCCATGCACTGGCCGGCGTACCGGGTTGCATTGGTGCCATCGACTGCACCCATGTGGAATTGGTTGTCCCACATGCCATGGAGGCCCAGTACCGCAACCGGAAACAATATCATTCTCTTAATGTACAAATGGTGTGTGACTCCAACAGGATCTTTACACATTGTTGTGCCCGATTTCCTGGATCAACCCATGATTCTATGGTCTTGAGGAACTCTACAATACCACGCTACATGGAGCGACACGCAGGGAACAGATCCTGGCTACTCGGTGAGTCTCATTTCATGCATGATAATGTGGGGTATGTGATGCGGCAATGACCTGGCAGGAAGGGGGGGATGCGTACGTAGCAATGTCATTCCACAAACATCCTTTATTGTCCACATACAGGTGATGCCGGGTATCCACTGAAGAGATGGCTCCTTACACCACTCCGGAACCCACAGAACCAGCATGAGGAGGACTACAACCATGCCCACTCACGTACCCGTGTAGTCATTGAACAGGCATTCGGCCTACTGAAGGCTTGTTTCCGCTGCCTCAGCAGGTCCGGCGGGGCACTCCTGTACCGCCATGAGAAGGTTGCAAAGATGGTCATGGCATGTGTCATGCTACACAACATGTGCGTACATAGAAATGTGCCCATGCCCCCTGACGCAGAACTGCAAGCACCTGAAGATGGTCATGATGAGGATGGGGATGTGGCAGCACCTCAAGGAGTCCGCGAGGCACAGGAGGCATGTGAAATTTGTCAGAATATCATAGATTCATGCTTCTAGCACTCACACCTGGTGGCTGATACATGGACACGGGACTTGTGGCACTGTGTGTGTCTGGAACATGCACAATGTGGACTGTACGCCAATAAAGGCCTCGTACACAAAGATCAATGTCCACACATCTCATTGGATGATTATGAAATGTTTATAGCATATGTGAAATTATATTACACAACCCATCGACCCGCCACCCAAGAAAGCCCAACACCCCCCCTCCACCCTCCTACCTCCCCCACGAAAACCAGTGTCCAAAGATGCTCATTGTCAGTGGGCAGACGCTATTGCAAGCCCCCTCTCCGGGTATCAGGGGCACCCCTGCCTGTGGAGCGCAGGTTCCTCCCAGATCTACGTTGGGGGCTGCCCTGGACAGAACTTGCAACGGATGATGTCTCTGCCTGCTCACGTCCATGCATGTCCCTAAGGGTTTGTGAGAGCTCAGTGAGCACACGGCGCACAGCGGCAAGTTCACCACATACGTCTTTGGACGTCGCATGCAGTTCCCCCCTCAGGCTCTCGGTGCTTCTCTCCATTTGTACCCTTAGTGTCTCTGTACTTCTCTCCATTTGTACCCTTAGTGTCTCTGTACTTCTCTCCATTTGTGCCCTAAGTGTCTCAGTAGATGTTTCTATGACTGCCTTAGAACCCCCACATTCATCAGCATGCTCCTTGAGGAGCGTGGCCAGTTGCTGCTGTTGCACGATCACCTGGTCGAGGGACTGTTGCCTCTGCTGGGCCATGCCCATTTGCGGTGGTGTCACAGAGGGGCTGATCACCTCATGTTGCCTTGCCACAGGGCTTGTGGGGGATGGCCAGTCGTCGTCTTGTGGGTGCCCCTGCGTGGTATCCTCATGGTGTACGGGATGAAACAAACAGGGGGATTGAGACAGGTCATGGATGGGTCCTACATCGACAGCACCGTTTTCTGTGTCGGAGCATGCTGCCATTAATGCAGTGTCACCTATGGTGCTGCTGCCACCAGAAGCAGTGCCTTCTGTGGCATCCATTGGGGGGACCTGTGGTGCTGGTGTTGTGGGCATGCTGGCTGCTGGGGTGCCTGTTGAAGTCCCCTCCTGTGTGCTGCCACTTGATTTGTGCTGCTGCCGTGTCTTGATCCGTGCAGCTGAGGTGGAGGGTCTTTGGCCGTTGGTCTTGGCCCTCTTTGCAGGTGTGCTGGTAGGGGTGTCCTGAAGCTCGTCGTTTGAATCGGACCCTGTGGTGGAGTAAAGGAGGGCGAGCGTTATTTATGGGTCTGTGGAAAT
Source organism: Ambystoma mexicanum (assembly GCF_040938575.1). Taxonomy (NCBI): domain Eukaryota; kingdom Metazoa; phylum Chordata; class Amphibia; order Caudata; family Ambystomatidae; genus Ambystoma; species Ambystoma mexicanum. Next base: position 931,105,309 of record NC_090941.1, read on the forward strand.
TGGAATGGCAATGTATCACATGCATTGGGGTGGTACCTGAGGGTGATTTGGGTCAGGGCCTTGGAGGTGGTTTTCATTTTTGTGTGGATTGAGGATGCAGTTGTTTTGCAGCCTGCAGTTAGGGTGTGCATGCTGCACGTGTAGAGGGTGTTTTTAGGATTTTTAATTATTTATGTATTTAATGTGACTTTTAAAGTGCGCTATCAGGCCAATGTATGTGGACGTTCTCCTGGACATGTGTTTCTGTTGCACTATGTGGACACATGGTACTTCACATGATTGGACATTGTGGATTTAGCATTGTTTTATTTGGCCCACCTACCTGATTCTTCGGATGTCTGCACTCCTTTCTCCATCCCTCCGACTCCCTCTATACTCTCCATTCCAATGGTGGAGGCACAGATTTCTTCCCAGGGGGTCAACTTGATGGGTGATTCCGATCCTCCCCCGGTAGCTGTGGCAATGTTACGGTTGGCTGATAGTATGCTCCGTACGCGTATCCGCAAGTCGTCCCATCGCTTTCTGCATTGCTGTGGGTTGCGGGGTGCGGTCCCCACCGCACTTACCCGCTGTGCCACCAGGGCCCATATGGCCTTCTTGTTCGCAAGTGCCGTCCTGGTCATTTGCGTCGAGAAGACGACGGCAGCATTCTCCTGGAGGGTCTCTGTGAGCACGGTGAGTTCCTCATGGGAGAAGTGGACCTGCCGCTTGCGGTCGCACGCTTTTTTAGCAACTTTTCCCATTTTGATTGTTTTGACTAGGGTGGCTAACGGGTTGGGATGTGTCTCAGGGTCGGATTTGTAATGGTTGTGTTGGGATTCTGATTTTGTAGGTGTACGGCGTGCTGTTTCCCGTTCCGGCCCCATGTTTTTACTTCCGTTTCCGTATATTTACGGTCACCGTATTTTGCGATTACCGCTCATTACGGTGAACGCTATGATGGGTGGCGGAATTGCACCTAGGGCGCCGTACGACGGCGGTGAGGGGCGTTTTGGGGACATTTCCGCCATTGCGGACTTTGCACTTCCGCCATGGCGTAATGCTCGTGCCCGATGGGTCAGAATTAGCCGCACTTTACTCCATCGTGCAATGGCGGAAACGCTATTTACGCTATGGCGGTCAGGTCAGTTACTTTCCGCCAGGGTCGTTATGAGGGCCAGTGTGCTGTTGGGACATCAATTTCTACAGCCACAAAGATCTTGGACTTCCCCATGCTGTACGGTAGGAGTGCGCAAACAAAGCATTCCCCTTCAGATTTTTGTCTTCCAACTTCCTTCATGTGCTGGTACCAAATGTTGTTTCCCAGATGTGCTGTGCTGTCTAGGTAGTAGTTTAGTTCATTGTCATCTTCATGCATGCTTCTCTTGATCCTTAAGCTTTTCCTGTAGTTTGCTTTAACTACATCTCTGAATGCCTCTGCATGGCTTTTTCTCGCTGGAGGATCTTCAGGTATCCCGGTCCATGGTGCGGTCATTGTAACTAGGCCTGTTTCATGTGCATTTAGTGTGTGTGTGCATGTAGTTGTCAGTGTTTTTTCTTCATTCATTTCATGCCGACACTGTCTCCGGCTTTCCTGCTCATTTGTTACCATACGTGTGTGTATATCACTATTAATCACGTTCACTTCAAGTTCATTTACTCTACCATCGGATTTTCTAGGGACTAGAATGACTATATATGGCCTGGGTTCTCTTGTGGGTTTCATGCGTGCATCATCAGGTGGGTGCCCTGAAATTGGAACGCTTCGTGCACCAATAAAGAATGCAGTTCTGATCATTAATGACAGTAAAATAATGATAAATACAATGCATAAGTACATTATGGTTCGATATGTAAGGCGACAGCATTTCCTTCCAGAGAAGCGGGGGTGCCTCTCTGCTTGTGGAAGGACCAGGTTCCTGCTCTGGGCCCCCATCTCGATCATTCGCCAAATGTCAATGTTATTCTTTCCTTACCCAACATTGTCTTCCAAATACTGCGTTTGCGAGTGTTAGATGGTTCACAAGTGTCCCCCGTCTTGGGGCGACGGATTGTCTCTCATTTCAGCATACAGTTCCTCTGCTAGACTATGGGAAAAACAGATTATATAACACTTCAGTGAGCCCTTTTACTGTGCATGTTCAAAGTAGGTCAGCTCCCAGTCCACCCCTCGAATCTACTTCAGTCCTGAGGACATGTTGGACACTGGTCAGTATGAAGAAATAAGGAAAAATTATAACAAATATAACACATGCAGTTCTCGACTCAGCTCCCTCGATCTGTCCCTCGGCAGAAAGTTTCCTTAAAATCTCCTCAGATACTTTCTCTGATGATTGGAAAGTTCCACTTGGAGTACGATTCCATGCAGGAGCATTCCCATCTGTGCGATATTAGCTGGATCTCTTATGAAGGGTAGGACGTAGGACGTCAACCTCGATAGGTCTCCCCACCAGCTCTGGAAAGTCTGTGACTAGGCGAAAAAGGACATTGTGCACCAATCTGCTGTCTTCTAGTGACAGGGACATCGGTCCTGTCATGCTGGGTTCAGGATTATATGTTTTTCCCTTGATGTAAACAATGTCTGCACTGTCTGGTTGCGTGGCATGTGACCAAAATGATTATCTTATTCAAGAGATGGCTCAAATGTTCAGTGTTTGCTGGATCTCGAAGAAATGTGAGTGTTTCTGTTGTTCTCCCAATGAGAGGTGGACAATCTTCGATTATGCGAAAGAACAGTGTGTTGATGAGCTCCTCTATATACGCCTGTGTTGGGATCATTTGATTCTTCCCTACTGTACTCAGGGAGTATGATAAATTGTTCTGCAATGACAGTAAGCAGTTGTCTTATTATTTTTTCATTTTCAGGGTCTTGGAGAAAGTCTGTGACACTGGTGAGCCACCCTACCAGTGACGGGTATGATCTTAGCACTAGATTGAAATAGGTGACCACAACCATTGTGATGTCTACTGTGGGACACCATAAGTGATTGCGAATAAGGTGTCAGTGCTGAATGTATCGGGATACTGTATTTGATTCCAACGTAAATGTCCTCGGTCAAAATTTGGCATAGTCTTTTTCTCATCAAGGCTTCAGCGTGCCGCAGTCCAAAGTTCAAAGTCAAGAGACTATGTTGTGGCTTACATGTGCAATTTTCTTCTTCACCCTGCAACTAGGATGCACAGAGTGTCCGTTTGTATGTCCTTATCCCCTTTTTTGCTTAGAGGAATGTCCAAAAAGAAGCCACAACATTTTGCACAAAAGTTCCTTGTCTTTGTCTAGCTGATCATGCGTTCTTCTTCCTCGTCATGGATCTCGTCTGCACGTGCTGTGGTTTTTCCCCGTTGCTCGTCAATGCCTCTCGTTGGGGTGCAGGCAGGGGACCCTCTCCGATGTTGGGTTTAATATTACTGAGAAAAATCCATGCTCTCCTGCCCTGTAGACTCACAGCGGACGGAGTGCAGTCCTCTACGATAAAAGGACCACTGAATCTTAGCTCGTCCCACCTTTTCCTTGTATGGTTCCTCACCAAGACGGCCTCTCCAGGGAGGACGAGTGGAACACATAGACCTTGAACTTGGTCTGTTGTAGTGTCTCAATCTGTGTTCTGTGCTGAGCTACACCCTTTTCGTCATCGCTGCAGCTGCTCTGCAATTACAGTAAGGCAAGATGTCATACAGTTCAGATAGTTTTGCATTTCAGACCCTAAAACCTATCCTGTTGACTGGGCATCACATCTTGCTCTATCCTGGGGCATTAGGGGAGTTCTCATAATTCTTCCTGTGGCTATCTCGTGTGGCATAAGATGATGGTCGGATCCAGGTTGGTTTTCCGAAGAGCATACCATGCCAGTGGAAGGCAGTGCAACCATCCCTTCCTTAGAGTAAGCTTCACCTTGGCTATCCTTTCCTTTAACAAGCTGTTGAGATTCTCACAAATCCCATTACCTTGTGGATGATACGCGGACGAGAACTTGTGCTTTATACCAAGTAGCAAGTTAATCTGTTGAACACTGCATTGACAAAGCGAGGGCCATTATCTGATCTCATGACTTCGCACAGCCCCCACCTGGGGAACACTTCCCTCACAAAAAATGTAGCAGCACAGATAGAGTTTGGATGTGTACATGGACCTGCCTCTATCCATCTAGAGAATGGACACACCACAACAATTAAGTATCTGTACCCGTTACATACGTGAATAATGTCGACGTAATCGACATGCAAGTGCTGAAAAGGCCTGCGGATGACTCCTCTCATTACTTTTAGTGTGTGCCCAGGGGTCAATTGCTGGCATATTATGTAGTTCACATGAAAATTGCAACATGCTCTGCTAAATTCGGTATGAACCAGTCTTCTGCGAGTGTTGCTGCTAGATTCTCTTTTGTCATATGCGCCGGTTAATGTTACTGCTCCAGTGCTATTTTTAATAGGGCTACAGGCATTACTGGTTTACCAGTTCTGTCTTGTTGCCACAAGCTGTCAGAGGGGTTTAAAGAACACCCTCAACGTCTCCACAGGTTCTTCTCGTCCTGCGGTGCCTCCCCTTGGAGTTTCATTAACTGTGTTTTCCCCAAAGTGTGGTTCGAGTAAACATCATTAGTCCATTGGTACATGCTACTTCCACTTCCATAACCGTCTCATTTTTGGATGCCATACGCTTGGCTTCCATGTCTGCTGCTTGATTTCCAGGTGAGATAAAATCTGTCCCTTTGGTGTGGGTGGTGCATTTCACGACCGCTATGCCCACTGGGAGCATGACTACATGACTGCGCAAATTATGAAGCATTCTATGATGAAATCCACAGGATAAAAGAAAATGCCTTGGCAAGAGGAGAGATCGTCTTTATTGACGGGTCTTCAAGGATCGATCAAAGTGATGGGCAAAGATAAACAGGCGTTGCTGTGATAAAGCACACAGCTAATGGAGAGTTTCAAGTGCTTCTTAGTGCACAAATACCATCTCATTATTCAGCACAGGCTGCAGAATTAGTGGCGTTAATACTCGCCATTGAGAATCACGCAGACCAGGAAGTAACGGTGTACAGTGACTCCGCCTATGTAACGTCAACAGTGCACGCAGGCTTAGCGCGCTGGAAAAGCAGGGGCTACCTCCGGGCAGACGGCACACCAGTGCAGCACACAGACTTATTGGACAGCCTGATTAAGGCAAGACCTGTCTGCAAGACCTGGCAATCCTGCCATAAGCACACGCATGCCATATGCAAAGATTTCTGTGTCCTGAGTATGCTCTAACCATTTTGCATACATTTGAATAGTGCATTCCTAGTGTGGAGCATACTATGCCCTCCTCCATGAACGATATTGTCATGTTCAACTTTGTCATTAAGTCTTGACCCAAAATATTTACTGTGGTTTGATGTGAATATCATAAAGGTACATTCATTTCGCACTCTCCTATGGAGACTGGGAGTGCGTTTGTAAAGGGAACTTAACTGTGAGCTCCTGTAAAACTCTGCGTATCTATGGCCTCGCCGGACAAGGAAAACTTGCCTTCACGTATGCACAAGCGTGTCGGACCCGTGTCAACTAGGAAGGAATATTCTTTACCCCCTATAACGACATCCACCCTAGGTTCCCTATGAAGGTCTGGTGTCACTGATAGAATAGAGAACATCAGGGTTCCCAGTGAGCTCTCCTAGTTCATATACAAGTTTGGCCCACTGTGCACTTGTGGATGTTTCCTATTCCCATTGTTACTTCCCCTTCCAGGGTTCATGGTCTGTGATAGTTGCGGCAGTGCCTGTTGGGATTGTCCCTATGGAAAATTCCCCATGCTTTGTGGTTGTGCACCTTGTTGCGCTCCTGGTGCTTGTTGTTGCACTGTGTGATTAGCCAATGTGCAGGGCTAATATTCATGCATCGCCGTCTACCTGGCAATGTCCTTAGTCTGTCTATACAGGGCAGTGAAGACACCCCCCTCTCACCATGAGGTACTCCTTCATGTCGGTCAGACTGTGTGGCTGACTCTGATGCCCTCGGTGCAGACTCACTAGTGTCTGACCATAGTATCCCCTTTTCCCTTGGGAGTCACCTTTCGCTTTGCTTCCCTTCTTCGTTTTCTTCGTGCTCTTCCCTTTCGGAGTCGCACATTGTCTGTCCCCAATTCACGCAATTTCTCGTATCCTCCATGTTCCTGCTTATTTCTAATCTATCTAGTGATAGGTCTCTATTCCCACTACTTTCGGTGTATCCTCGTACAGCTGAGTGCTTTCCAAGCACTCGTCTTCCCCCTTCCCTTGGGGTGTCTGTTCTAGGCACATTTCATCATATATTCTATCAAGCGTTTCTCTTATGCTTCTGGTGTCGAAGTCATCTTCAATATTTGCCCTAGACGTGCCTGGTACTGAATCGTACGCAGGAAAGAATTCTTCGATGTCTTCCCAATCTATTATTGGAGCAGGTTTTTTAACCTCTCTCCCCAGATATTCAAGATCGCGTGTTCCCTGTCTTTGCTTACGTTCTACATCATCAAATTCTTTGCGCTTCCTCGCCTCTTCTCTAACCCTATCTTCTTCCTTTCTCTTTTCATTTCTACATTCATCTGCCCTTCGAATTTCCTCATCTCTTCATCTTCTTAGTCTTTTCTCACGTATCCTTTGCTCTTCTTCTAACCTTTGTTGTTTGTGTCTGTCTTGATCATAGGCTGCTCTTGGGTTGCTATCAAGCTGTTTATCTTGCTCTTCGCGATATAGCTATTCTCGCCTTTGTCTGTCTTTCCTTCTTATCCTTTCGTCTCTTAATTCCTTTTGCCTTGCGTCATCACTGCCTTTCCCATCAAGTTTCAATAGAATTTGTCCTACCATCCATTCGTCTTTTGCGAAAGTTATCTGATCAGTTCTGTCTTCACTCCCTTTCCGTCTCTTCCCTTCTTTCTCCTCGTCTAGAGATGCACTTGACTGTGCCTTTTCTTTCCTTTCATCATCGCATCTCCCCTTGTCCCTTGGGACTGCAGAGGTAATATTTTTGTCCTTATCTCTCCCTTGATTTTCGTCACTACTATGTGTAGGTGACTCATATGCGGGGTTGCTGTACCCTGTGGCTGCTTCAAGTTCTCTCAGTGGGTATATCCCCTCACCTTTACTTTCTTCGACTCTCGTTTCGGGTGGGGTAGGTGGCGCGGTAGGCGTCTCACCCCCTACTGTGCATACATTAAGTATCCAATCTGATGGTTGCTCTTCCTCCTTTACCTGTTCGTACATTTTCCACAACTCGAGAACAGCAAGGCATTTTTCTAACTTCTTGCCTGTATATGGGGCGTGCAAATATGTCATCATATGTTGTAGGACGGCATTAGATAAAGACCCATTTAACCCACTCGGTGCTATATTTCTTTAGCTTGGGTGCGTGTTTTGGCAATTGCTTGCATAAGTGTGCTAATGGAGTTATGTCTTCCATGCTTAAATCTGTTCCCTTTCCTCTTATATAACACTTGTCAATGCTTTTGTGTTGTTTAAACAGCTTCTAACAATATGAGCGAGCACCAAATATCGCAAGCTCCAACCCAAACTTTCCACAAACATTTTATACTACTGATTTGTTAAAAATAAAAAACACATCAATTCATGTACGATTCTGTCTCAGCTATCAAAGCGCATGAAATTTTAAATCAGTTTTCTCAAAAAATGTTCAATGCATATGCGTGACGTCACAACAGAGAAACATGTAAGACAGACACTTAACAGACTAGCCGGAAACCAGCTGGACACAAATATCTCTGCCTCTAATCATTACCTCTTTATGGAGTGTAAAGGTACCCCTTTCACAATGTCTTTAAACGTAGTGGTAGCCTAGTCGTTTCCTATTATGTGGGACTCTGGGTACACTATTCTTCGAGCCGCTATATTAAAGTGCAGGAAAAAGGCTAATCCTCTCACTTCTCGGGTGTCTGCCCCGGTAACCTCTCTCTTCTTGGGTGTCTACCCGGTAACCTCTCTCTTCTCGGGTGTCTACCCCGGTAACCTCTCATTTGTCGTTTATTGTTTCTGAGTCATTATCCCCTTATATATATACAGTCTTCTCTACTTCTAACTATATTTTGTTTTCCCTCCTCCCTCCGTTACCTTTTCTCTTTACTTGTTCTAAGGCATGCACTATTTACCAAAGCACTCAATTTTTTGCTTCACTCACCGTTTGCATGGTTCATCTCTGGACCCTCGGGATCACCGCCTTTGTTATCGCCTCCTTCAGATTTTCGCTTGCTCAGCTGCCCATAGGAATGGGAAGGGAACTGTGGGAAAACGGGTCATAAAGTATGAATAACCCGGAAGAAGACTGCGCCCAATTTTCAATAAATGTTTCAAGAGGCGCCCCCTCGAGATCTTGTGCAACACGCGATTAAACGCTGTATCGGTACGAGAGGGATCTAACCCGTTTATTGTGGAGGATTAATTCCAAATGTAATAGGGGCACTAGAGGAATCCAAGCCCTGATTTGAAAAAGGTCTCAGGGAGACAGAAACACGTGTCATCACTTAAGGGCACTTTGAAAATAAAACAATGTCTTTGAAAATTGGGCGCAGTCTTCTACCGGGTTATTCATACTTTATACTTATATTATGTTCATAAGTTTCGATTCTGCGAAGCTACTGTTCGCTCCTTCTATTGGTCTGACCTTGGCTCTTCCTGGCTCACGTTGCCTCTGCTGAGTTTCGATTCAGCCATCTCTTCTCGTTTTAGCTGGAATACAAATCCTGTCCTGTTTGACCTCTAGTAACCTGTGTTAATTCTGCTTTTGTGTAAAGTGGACTTTCTTTCTTTCTGCACTTATATAACATGCTTCATTTTGAGGTAAATTGTGTATAATGGCACTTGCCGTTCTATTCTTCTACTTAGCATAGCAAGCCACACTGTTTTCTGAGCTTTCTTGCGGTTACAAGCATATGTACTGGCGTTAGCTGGTTGATGGCTTCATCCTGCTTTACAGCTTAAGCTTCTTTATATTTCAACATTGTTCTCTCCTTTTAGGTTCACAATATCCTTATTCATGGCATTTTGTCTCTTGTGTCATCCTTGGGTCATCATGTCTTCTATCTGCGAGTCCGTCCGGGCCTGCGTGACCTCACCATTCGTCTTCAATTAAGGCCTTTTAGGTTTCTTCTGGGACAGCGTTTAGGCAATCTTCATTTCGTTTTATTTGCTGGTAGGGTTTTCTCAATGGATACCTTACTGTCCATGGTTTTCTAGGTATCGCTACTTCAACAGGTGTTGTTATCCTGATAGGCAATGGGCAGAGCCCTACTGCGGCTCTCTGCTGGTTTATTTCCTCATCATACGTCACATATCTCGGTGTGAACGTTCCTGGTACTTCAAAATGGGCGACTGGAGTGCAGGCTTTATTTGGGACCTCCTCTAAACAACGCTACAGACAGGGAGACAGAACACAGGCATCAGAGCACTGTACAATTGTCTGATACACACATGACATTTGCACATGAGTGGCAGTGTCAAACTTCACAGATGGCATCACACTCCCCAACACTCATCATTTGAACCCACACACATGCACCAATTAACAGGAATTGTGCAGCAGGCAGCAGCATCCACACACACACACAACAGCATGAACATCCGAAGGTTGGCATGATGTCACAAGCCACATGGGCAGTGCCGAACACATGCACACACGCCACCAGACAGAAATGCATCTGTACATCTTCACCAGCTGTCACAGTGCAATCATCGGCAATTATGTCACATCTGACAATCAGGTTCCTACATGTCGGTGTCACATGCATCCATGGTGTATCACAGTCACACACATGTGAAACACACACACACGCACATGTACACCGTACATGAAGGTGCAACCAGTATCCATGTGTCACACCCCAAACATGGCATAGTACATACACAGAAATGCTAACAACTGTGCGTCTACACATGCAGTTGTGCATCATGCTTTGGAACACATACACCATTGATGTGCATCACACATGACTGGACTCACATGCAGCACGGTCATGTCCCTGCACATACACATCCATACATGGGCCTTTCCAGACATATGTCCAAGCTGCACACTCCTGGCACACCTCAACATGCACTGAGTCCAATGATTACGCATGACACTTACCACTCGACTCCGAAGGGGTCTGCCTCTCGAGGACCTGGAGGTGAAGCTCTTGGCGAATGCGTTCCACGACCCTCATCTGGTCGGTGGTAAGGCGGACCTGGCACCCACTGCATCTGCTGCGTCTAAGAGGTGCCGGGCCTTCCTGAGGGTCCTGGACCTGAAGTCCTCCCAGAGCTTATGGACGGGTGGTAGGTCGCGGGTTGCCACCCCCTCTGCGTTGATGGCAACCACAATGTCCATCCAGATCCTCTTCTGTCCATCCCTGTTGTGTGTTCGTCCAAAGAGGGCATCATAATGCACCAGGACTTGGTCGACCAGGATGCCAACTTCTCCTGCAGTGAAGCTGGCAGCCCTCTGCCTCTCTGTCTCTCTGCCGCGGGGTCGCCACTGGTCCCAGATGGTTTTTGTCCCGACATGGCAACCACCGAGGCAGGTGTGGGTGGGCAACTGGGTCCTGGTCCTGGGCTGTGGAGCGATGGAACTGCAGTCGGGAGTCTTCTGTTCCAGCACGGGTGGTCGCAGCAACTGGACCACTGCAGATGGCACCAAATAGCAGGGCATGTGGCCAGCAGGCAGGCAGGCAGCTGCAGATGGCTCGTGGGAGGTGGCTAGGGGCTCTGGGGGGCAGAAAAATGGCCTTCTGGGTAGGAGTGTAGTCTTCCATGTGTTGTCGCGTGGCCAACTTGATGCAGAGTAATTTGGCACATGAAAAAACAGCATGTCAGCGTGTAATTCGAGGAAAGGCCGTTAGCGCGTAAGCGTGTAAGTGACGTAACGCACGCGGGCGTTTCCCTCGCATCAGGTGCATAATGAATCAGCACGTGAAAAAACAGCACGTCCGCATGTCACTCACTGCGTGTAATTGGAGGAAAGGCCCTTAGCGCGTAAGTGACGTGTCACACATGGGCGTTTCTGTGGGCAGGGGTTAAAGGTCCACGTAGGATGCCATTTTCTTGTACGTGCTTTTTGTGGAGAGCGAGCAGTTGATTCTTGTACTTCTTGTCAGTTCACACGCGATTACTTCACAACGGTTGCGTGCGTACTCCTTGTTTACTGAGATAGCGTTCAATTCTTCTTTGGGCGGGTGTGTTGCCAACGCGCCCATGCGTGTCTTTTTCATGTTCTTTTTCCAGGCAGACAGTGAATCGCGCACATAGTTTTCCACTGTGGTTGCCCCTGTGTGCCGCGTACCAATTCAGAGGTCATTGTAGCCTGCGTTTACCACGCGTACGCTTCTTTTGTGTCTCTGGGTGCCACAGCGTACTGATTTATAGGTGCAGCGTTAGCAGTAGTGGTAGCTGAAGTCTTGTTAATCACTTTCTGTTTTGTTTTACATTTTGATATAGGAGGGAAAGTTTGTGTACTGGAAGCTTGTTCTGTTTAGCTTAATGACTTTATTAGATGTTTTGTTTGAACTTTTTGTACAAAATCTGCTATAGATGGATGCTTATTTCGGACACTTTTATTGTGATTTGCTCTACTTCTGCATTGCTTTCTATGGAGTTGCTTTTTGGTAGGCATTCTTTGGGGTCTGTTGAAGAAAAGTGTGGGTTGGGCTATTGTGCAGTCTATGCGTGCTTTGTGCATGAGTGTCTGAGTATGATGTTAAGTATGATTGTGGTGATGTGTGATTGTGCAATGGGTATCTACATCAAGTTGGGAAGGCTATTCTTTTATTTGTATGTTACTATACTGGGCTTCAGATGACAATATAAAGTATGCAACTGGTAAGGGGAAGCACTAATAATACATCTAATGGTAAAGGGTTAATATACTTGTTTCTTCTACAATAGTAAAATGCTAATGTGTTTCAGTAACAGTTAGAACATTATGTTAGTTTTGTACTTACATTTTTGTATGGAAAGAGTAGGTTTCTTCTAAGTCCTTGTTCATACTTCAGACGCTGCTGCTTTTCAGGAGAGTCGTCTTCACTGCAATTGTAAACAAAATAAATTAGTGAATATGTGTGTTTATGGTACTTTTCATAATTATACGGTTATTTCTGCCATCTTATAATATGAAATAATATTTTTTTTAGATAGGTGTGTGTGTAAACAATAATTTGGAGAGCTGAAAGGTTTGCAATTGACACATCACCATAGCAGATGGGAGAAATGACAGTAAGTTCATTTTACAGTTTATACAGGGTAAGTGGCAGTTACTCTATTCATACCTTTATTTATTTTATTTTACATTTTTAAAGTGCTTACACATCCCGTGGGCATCGAGGCTTTGTTACAGGAATTGTTTGTTTTTTAGTTGCGTAACTATTTTATCTTAGATGCGTATTTATAACACGCTTAAACACCCAGAGATTTCTAAGTGCGGACCCTGGGATCGAACCTCTGTTGCTTCGTGTCCTCTTGCTTCCAAGGTGCGCACATTGCCACTGAGCTACGCTCCCGGAATGTATTGTATTCCTAGAAGAGGTGTACATGTACTGTGTAGAAAATATTCACACCTGTAGTCTGTGTTCATGCATGTGTATGTGCATGAATCTGCAAGTAGAAATCTTGTGGAGTTTTATAGTAGTTGTTGCTGTAGGTCGTTTGCAGTCACAGCCGAATTGTACTGAGAGTGATCAATAGTAAATCATGAAGTGCTGATCTGTGATGACAGAGTTAGATGTAGCGTTCTTGGATGTGATTGGTGGATGATTGTGTGACTGCTTAACAGTAGCCAATGAGGAAATGGTGCAGAGAGTGCAGTAGAAAGGGTAGAAGGGCTGCCCCAGTGTTACTTACGTGATCCACGGACAGCGCGGCTGTTCGCAGAAAGGACATGCCACATCCTGGGTTTCCGAGTATGAAGTGGGAGTGTATTTTGAGGATTAGCCAATCAGGTGGTGGGGTTCTGCTTCGTATTGAGAGAGGCTGTGTGTAGTGAAGATGGCGGAGGAGCAGAAGGTCAGGGTGTTGGTGGTTGGAGATATGTTTGTGAATGGTTTGGAGCAGTATGCTAAATCTAGGAATGTGGCTAACCATTTTGACACAAAAGGAGTGGATGTGGTGTGGAGCACTGTGCCTGATTTGAATTTGCAGGCAATTCTAACAGTTTGTCAGGATATGGATAGGTTCGATTGTCCACATGTAGTTGTCCTGCTGTGGTGCTGTGCATTTGGGCTATGTCAGTGCTCCTACTTTGTTGCAAGATCTGCAAAACTTGGTTCAGGCAATCATGAAAGTCCTTCAAATGCCAAGGTTATTTTTTCTGCTTGGTTACCTAGAGCGGTATGGGACAATAGTTCTGTTTTTGTCCTCAGCAAAATATTGCTAGGTGTGCAATCAACCGAGGCATGTTTGCTTTCATGCTTAGAGCTGGTATGTTCTTTTGTAATAATGAGAACATTGATTCTGGTAATGTTGTTTATTTTAGAGAAGATGGCATTTATATCTTTTATCGGAAATGCCATGCTGTTTTGGAACATAAGGGTTGCTTTGGAGAAGGTAATGTGAAGATATTTGGTGAAAAATAAGAAAAAAAATATACAAAATTAAAGGTATTTCTGAAGCATCTGCAAACAAAAACAAAAAAGGCTCTTTTCAGAGCCAACCTCAAAGGAGAAATGGGGCACACTATTTAAATTTTCATTCCCCACGCTCAGATTTTTTGATTTGTCCACAGACAGCGCGGTTGTCCGGGGACAGTGCGTATTACATACATGGAATTTGGGGTTGAGAGGCATGCAAATGAGACTAAGCAGAGCAAGGGATTGATCAATAAAGTTTACTGGGTGTATTGTGTAAGGAGAGAGTTTGTCAGTAGGTCTTTTTCCTGCGAGAAGAAGAAGAGTAGATAGCTATGGCTGTCTGTTTCAGAAAGCAGATTGTTTGGATTTTGGGAGATTTGTGGATACATTGGTTGGAGGTGCATGCAGATCGCTGTGGAGTGGCTGCACAGCTTGGATTCTCTCATGTGGAAGTGCACTTGCATGGAGTGCATGGAATGAAGTGGGTGGATTTGGTACCTCTCTGTGCTTCTTTTGTGACACAGCATCATCCAGACATTATTATTATTCATTGTGGAGGGAACAGTTTAGGACATGTGTTTGGAATCTCTTTGGAATTTGCAATGAAGAAGGACTTGGGAAAGTCATGGACATGTATCCACACTCCAGAGTAATTTTTCCGTATTGCTCAGAGACAAATGTGGTTGAGTTATTTTTCATTTGGTCCACAAATGGAGAATGCAAGGCACAATGTTAACAAGGCTGTTTGTGCCTTTTTGAGAGATGTTGGTATGTCCTCTTTTCAGAATGAAAACATTATGTTTTGTAGCACACACATTTTTCACAAAGATGGAGTACATCTTACTTATACCGGCAATCAGATTTTTCTGCAAAATATACAAAATGCATTGCAACCTTTTTGGAATTACAGGAATCCATTTTGTAGTAAGTGTTGACCATTTCAAGTTTTTGAAACACAAAAAAACATCAAAAAGGCTCTTTTCAGAGCCACAACTTCCTCCTATAGAAAAGTGCAATGGTTCTGATAGGGCAGCGCCCCAAAAAATAAATGTCAGCGGGCATTCCACAGACTTCTAAAAAATGCACAGGGCCCTGCTCTATTTATTTGTCACTTGTATTTTTAAACTGTGAAAGGCAGCTCTGAAAAGAGCCTTTTTTGGGGGGGTGGTTTGTTGCTTTATATTAGTTTTTTGATTTTTTAAACACAACACACAAGGAAAGGAGGGGAAAGGAGGGTAAGGACGGGGCACCAACCACAGAGATAAGAAAGGGCAGGTGGAGAGAGGAATATGTAGGGTGGGCCTTATTCATGTAGGTCACAGACGTTCTCATGCTCCTTGACCGCAGTCTTGAAAGCAGTCTGAAGGTTCTCCCCCCTGCAGAGTACTGCGTTGCAGTACATGCACAATATTGTGGCCTTCGATAGGTAAGTGTCAACAGCATCATGAATGGTCTGTGAGGCAGCTGGAGGGATGCACTGTCCCACCTGAGTGTCTTTTGTAGTGACAGGAGTGGAAACGGAGGATGCTGCAAAGGAACTCAACCTACTGTCACGATTCCTGCCCCCAGCCCTCTGAGATATCAGGCTGGAGCCAGGCCACGGTCACCTACTTGGCTCTTAAGGGTCTCTCCACCCCCCCAGAGACACATTTGGACTAAGATCTGGCGCCTGTGGCTCCAATCTCACACACAGCCCTAAGATCCACTCAGCATTGGGCTTGCGATGTATTATTATTTTTATTTATTTTATTTTAGTATTTGTATAGCGTGCTACAACCCACGGGCATAGAGGCGCTGAGAAGAATATGTATGCAGGCTTGCTTAAGGGTTACAAGATAGCGGCCCAGTACAATGGATTAATACAGTTACATAGTTTACAATGGGTTACATGTCAGGTACAGTAAGCAATACAGATTCAAGTGGTGGAGATAGAGGGAGGGAGTCATAGTTTTACAATGGGTTACATGTCAGGTACAGTAAGCAATACAGATTCAAGTGGTGGAGATAGAGGGAGGCAGTCAAACAAAGAGCTTAGGGCCTCATTACACGGTAGGCGGTAAGGGTTTACCGGTACCGGTATTTTACCGGTACCGGTAAATCCTTACTACCTTACTACGAGGTCCCTTTGCGGGTTGGGGATTTTAACGCCTGATTTTTGCAGGCGTTAAAAACCAACCCGCAAAGGGACCCAGGGAGCTAATTACGGTACCGCTATTTGCGGTGCCGTAATTAGTGCCTTCCCTATTCCCATTATGCCCAATGGTGCAAAAATGGGAATGGGGAAGGGCAATGGTGGAAGGGGGAATTACCCCCCCTCCAACCTTGGAATGGGGCGGTAATTCCCCTTTCCACCAAGGCGGTGGCAGTATTTTACCGGCATGAACCATGGCGCTGATTGCGCCATGGTTCTCCGTCTACCGTGTGATGAGGTCCTTAGTCTTCAAGGCTTTACGGAAGGTTGTGTGGGATTCGATCATCCTGAGTTGGGCAGGGAGGGTGTTCCAGTGAGTTGCAGCCAAGGTAGGGAAACTGGAGCCACCGGCTCGCACTCTTCGTGTGTGAGGAACAATGAGGCGATTAGCGTAGGCAGACCTTGAAGGTCTAGAGGGTGTTTTTTTGGTGATCCTTTGAGCTAAGTTGGTAGGTGCTAAACCATGGATGCATTTGGGTGCAATAGCCAGTATTTTGAAAAGGATCCTTTCTTTGACTGGCAGCCAGTGAACCTGCCTTCTAACCCCAGAAAAGTGGTCCCTACGGACTGTACCAGTTGCGGCCCTAAGGGTATTATTCTGCGCCACTTGAAATTTTCACAAGTTCTTTTGGGATGTACCGGCATAGAGTACGTTACAGTAGTCTAGCCTAATGGCCTTCGCAATGGTGATGCAGTTGTCTTGTGACAGGAACGGCCTAACTGCATTGATTAGTTTGGAGTGGTAGGCTGCTGCATGTATTTCCATGGTCATGCTAGGCTCCAGGTATACACCCAGTGTCTTGATGGCTTGGGACACAGTAATGGGAATGTTATCGATTGTAAATGGCCTGTATTGCATGCTGAGTTTACTGAGTGTGGCTGTGGATCCAATTAGTAGGAGTTCCGTTTTCTCACTGTTTAAGCATTATGGACAAGATGGATGCCCCATATAATTCAGCTCCTTGAACTGAGTGGGCGGTCAAGCCTTTTGGGTGTAGTTCAGCCCAGGGATACCTGGGATACTTGAAGACTATTTAAACCACGCCCGGCCTGAGAAACACGCTTTGCATTTCTCTGCACCAGCAGCGTGACACTCACCGTGCTCGGATCTCTCTACAAGAGGCCTTCTTCTTTCCTCTGCGCCCGGCGCTCCTGCAAGAACAAGAACGCCATTAATAATACCCTTACCTTGAAGAGCATCCAGCTTCTGTCCATCGCTCCTCCAGACTTGCGGGCTGCTACGGCAGTGTCATCTCCATCTCGGCATGCTGCATCCTATGAAAGGATAAAAGAACAGAAGAGAAGACATTAGTAAGCATTCTGCATATCTTAGCTTGCTCGCAAACTGTAAGAAGATTCAAACGCTTACCTGAACTCCCGCCGATCAGAGTAACTTCAGCTCCGGAGCATTCCGTCGACCTGCAAAAGGGAAAAGAAATACCAGGTTAGCGTGAAAGCTTTAGGAGGCGCCGCACATCGCGCTTACTCACTGCATCTCATCTCCTCAGCTCGCATCCACACTGGGTTATTATTGCGGCACCTAAAAGGACCCAAAACAAAAATTGGTTAATGCAAAGAAGAGCGATTAGCATCGCACTCCGCGCTCTCACTTATCGTTGCTTCTACTCACCTCAGCAGCGCGTCGCCATCTTCAAACCCTCCCGTCACCTAAGGAAGGAAAGCCACATTATAAAAGAGACAAGAGCCAACAGGACTGTTCACAAGACTCATTATACTTACCGGTCGGGATGAAGTCACAGCAAGCCCCGTCCGTCGGGCCATTGCCATTGAAGCAACTAGGCAACTTCGAGCCCGCATCAGTCAACGCACCCCTGAACCGAAGGCAGGACAGCGAGCGGGCCACACAAGCAAACAAGGTGAGGAGTGGACCGGGGGAAGGTTTGGACCCAAGGAAGAGGGGGTCAAGCAAGCAGAGCCAAATGAGAGAGTTAAACCATGGCAATCTGTGTTTCAGGCCCAGTCTTCGGTTGAGCAGATTCCAGGGAAGGGTTCGAGGTCGTAGGAAGTCCAGACAGGCTGAGTGGCGTCCCCATGGATACCAGTTGAGTGTTACACCTACTACATTTATTGCAAGGTAAAACCTTACGAATAGCCCCACCGTGGAATTACTTTAGGTGTTGCTTCATTGATGTAGAACCAGACTAACCACGACTCAGCACCATGTGGCACTAAGTGCAGATCACCTTGTTCACATTAGCTTTTGACTTTCCATCATTGGTGGTAAATAACCACCACACCCGAGACTCACGATGAGGGCTAGTAGTAGGGACTTCCACTACCTCATCCTCTTCATCCTCTTCATCCGTCTCCTCTGCATCCTCACACCTGTTCCCCTCTGCAGGCCCTTGGAGACGTGGTGGTGGTGGAGGGGGTGGGGGTGCTGATGCAGAGGCAGTAGCAGCAGAAGCAATTTGGGATGCCATCTGGAAGGTTAATAACCAGGAACTAGGAACCAGGAACCAAGAACAGCAAACTGCACAATTGTCCTGTTGTAAATCTTGGAAATCCAAAAGCAGAATGAGGATCATCTCTGGGGTGTGGCCTTTTATAGGGGTGCTGGGGCGCTCTTCGCAGACACCCGCACCATCCCTGAACACTTCGAACACCATGAAAGGGCTCAAAAAGTTCCAAAAAGTATGGAGATTGGCAGGGACATTGTCTGGGACATGTACAATCGTGAAATTTTACTGTAAAATGCCTTGCATTGCCCAAAAAAGCACTTTTTAAATGTTCTGGGGCCCAGACAGTGTCCGCAAATAAGGACATACGCTCAGCGTGGGTGCAGTCACATGATGATGTTGCGGAAACATTCGCAAATGGGACGGCTGTCCGCAGGACACCAAATGCATTGGGACGGTTGTGCGCATGCACGCGGGTATTCTATGGACAGTGTTCGGGTCCCCAAACTAATTAAAAGTGTGACACACGTGCGGCGGACAGTTGCGGAGAGGCGCGATGTTCGTAGGACCCAAGTGTGTGATGCGCATGTGCGCGGGTGTTCTACGGACAGTGTTGAAGTCCCCGAACAAAATAAATGTGCGTCAAAACTTTGCGGACAGGCGGACTGGATATGTGTTATGTGTTCCATGGATATATTCATTCTGGTTGCTGACATTACGAATTGCAGGGGTGTTCTTAGGACACCCCCATTTTGGGTGATTGCGGACAGGTGGACATGTTCTTTGTTCTACGGACACCTCCATTTTAATTACGGACAGTACGGGCAGGTATATTGTCCTTAGGACACCCCCATTTTAGTTAATTATGGACAAGCGGACATCTTGTGTGTTCTACGGACACCTCCATTTTAATTATGGACAGTAACGGCAGGTATAGTGTCCTTAGGAAACCCCCATTTTGGTTAACTGACGACATCCCAGACAGCTGCGCCGTCCGCGGACACCCTAACTGCCTTTCAAAAATAAAATAAGGCACGGCCATATGATACAAACACACTTAAAATGTTATTATTGTTTAACAGTAGAACAATTAGGAAAGAGAGGGGGAAGCAGAAACTGAAACAAATACAGGGGAACTAGGTGTTTGGACATGATGTATGGGAGGGGAGGAAGGGATGCAAGTCTCATCGTAACGTTTTTTTTGGTGGGGAGGGTTTGGGGATAGTTGGCTGGGACATGGAGAGGGGGAACAGGTACATCTGGGACAGTGGTATTTAATGTTTTCTTTAATGTGGTCCACAACCCACTCTTTTAGTTGATTTATGTGTTGCATTAGCAAATCCATTTTTAGTTCCATTAGTTTCAGAGGATCTTCTAATATCTCTTTTAGTACATTATATTTATGTGTTGTCTGGTCTGTTAAAAAAATGTGTTAAGTACACATAAAGTAATGTTTATTAATTAGCTTATATAGAAAAATGTTGTGTGTGCCATTATTATCACTCTCTTCACTCATTTCATCTTGTGGGAAATTTTCTTCCAGCCATTCCGAAGTACTGGACATTTCTGTGTTAAAAACAAATAAATGTTAGTTTTAGTGTACCTAATACTTTATTTTTTTTTAAATTTTTTTTTTATTTTTATATGGTTTGTTACAAACCTTTAAAAAAGTAAGAACAGGATGCAACTAGGAAGACTGTAAAAGGCCACCAGCCTAGAAAGCCCACAAGAGGAGTGTGTAAACGAAGATTAGGAGCAACCACCAGGCTAGGGAACCCTCAAAAAAGGGTGAAACAATCTGTAAGTCCCTCATGTGACATAGATTTGACGATACAGTGTTTTGGGTTAGTTTTACGATCGCTAAAGCTTCAAAGCTAGGTGTTTTTAGGGAAAGAACGATTCTCCCACTTGAGCTGGTTATTCACCCGCCTCTGATGGCTTCGGCTGTTGTAATTCCGAATTAGTTTCGGCCTTTAGTAGCTTCTCCATCATTGATTCTAGAAAGAAGGTTAGTTCAATTGTTAGGCTGCGATCTGCATCTTGAATGTAAAATGTATAAGTATATGAAATAAATGTAGTGTACTTATTAGTTTTTTACAAACGTTTGCTGTTACTGCTGTGTAAGTATGCTCTTTCTTCTTGCTGTGCAGTTTCTGTGAGGTAATTCAGTTGGAGGCATATTTATTTTGTTTTGGTATATTCCATTATATTACAAATGCTACTTCAATGGATGGTTGGTGTATTACATGCACAGTTTCCACTTCTTATTTATTATTAAATCTAATGTATTTATGTGGTGCTTTTTTTAACATGTTTGGTGTTTTTATTGTGTGATACAATAATGTAAGATACCCTCTGAGTTTTTGGATAGTGCTCATGGTGACTGCGTCCGTCCACGGACATGTGCACGGTCCGCGGACATCAAAATCACTAGCAGGACAGGGGGTTTAGTATTTTCTATGTTATATCAATGTAAGCTAAGGGAGTCTTAGTAAACATTTATCACTTTTCCATAATCTATATCTATATCAGTGAAACAAACTTTTTTAAAGGGACGTTATGGTTAAGTTGCACTACTAATAACCTATGAAATTCAGTGAAAAAACTTTGTTAAAGGGACGTTATGGTTCCACGTAAAACCGAAAAAGCCCTGAAATTCTCCTGTCATGGTAAGATATGCAACCATAACTCCAGCCACCACCATGCACTGCTAAGACTAACACCCAGGACATCAAAGAGGACATCACAAATATCTTTGATGACTAGCTTGTGTGGTGACTGCAGGCAGCCTTCGTTACGACATGATAGGTCCTGAGGCGACCTCTTTCTGTAGTGAGTGCCGGCAGGCTCAATTGCAGATGGAGAGTGGATTGCACATGACATGATCATTTTTACATATGGTGTACTATGCTGTTTTGTGTGTCCTAAAACTCTAGTGCCTGGGATGCCTGGCTGGAGGCCTTACACCGAAAAGTATGTACACTGGTTGCAAGTAGGTTTCACATTGTTGCCTTGTGTGTGTGATTTGTCAGCAGTGTACACATTGTTGGTTCCATGGGTGTGGTGATTGTTAGCACATACTACAGTTTTGGGTGCTTGGCTGGAGATGATTGAGTCAACAGTCCTACAATGTTTCCACTGGGTGTAGTGCTGGAATACTGTGTGTATAGAAGTGCATAGGGTTCCACTGGATGTTTTATGTGCTTGGATTGTGGCCATTGCACAGATTACTGAGTACTGTACTGTACTATGATGTATTGGATCTGTGTAGTTAATAGAGTGCTGGGAACAGGGGCAATGTTCTGAAGATTTTGTGGTTTGGTTGGCAGTAATAAAATACTATGTGAATGGAAGTGGGTAGGGGTGCCCAAGGATGTGTTATGTTTGTGGATTCTGCTAACTGGCTACATGTTTTTATGCATGGCTGTATTATGGTGTGAGGTTTGGGTAGGAGTACCAGTGGTTTTGTTACGTTTGTGGGGTGTGGTATCTGGCCACATGTTTGCATGCATGGCTGCATTATGTTGTGGTGGGTCTGGCCAAGGCTTACGCTCTTGGTTGCATGGCCAAAGGCCATAGGCCGGAGGCCATGCACCCAAGAGGGTAGGCCTTGGCCACACCCACTGCAACGTAATGCAGCCATGCATGCCAACACTGTGATACTGGTATATGGATGCCACAAAATTGTTTATGGAGTAATTTCTTTGTTCCCTTCGCTCCTTAGGATAAGTTGTTACAACCATATGTTGCTGCATCGTACATAGTTTTAACCCTGCATCTCTCCGAGGGTGGTGAACTTTGAACAATGGTTGTGGAGGACTCTGCTAACTGGCTACATGTTTTTATGCATGGCTGTATTATGGTGTGAGGTTTGGGTAGGAGTACCAGTGGTTTTGTTACGTTTGTGGGGTGGTGAACTTTGAACAATGGTTGTGGAGGATTCTGCTAACTGGCTACATGTTTTTATGCATGGCTGTATTATGGTGTGAGGTTTGGGTAGGAGTACCAGTGGTTTTGTTACGTTTGTGGGGTGTGGTATCTGGCCACATGTTTGCATGCATGGCTGCATTATGTTGTGGTTGACATTTTAGACTTGGTAGAGCACCAGAAGTGAGCTGACATGCTTACATTACCATATGGTGCAGGTCATTGCACTTATTGCAAATTAGGGAACAACATACCACCATTTGCATTTGCTATGGTTTGCCCCTGATAAGACCCTTTTTTTAGAAAGTGCAGTAAGATATTGTGCCATGAAATGAATTCCTTAGCATCACACATTTAAAATATGGACAATGTACACAGCCACCCACATACAGTTGAAGGTGTACTTCACATACCTCTTCATTAGATGTGTTCTTTTTAGAAATGGTTTGGAAACAAACATATCCCATTACAACAAAAGTAGAAATTCACAATTACCTATCCTTGCACTACATAATTGGTTATACAAATCTCTTCAGCTACATGCGCATGCCATTATTCTTTTCTCCCCCATCCAGCATGGATCCTGCCGATAACGATGAGCGTAAACACAGCTTATGGTACTCTTGTAATGTTTGTTCCACAATCGATTTGTTGCCAAGTGGAAGGAGTCACACGGGCAGTAAGGTATCAGGTAACTGCGAACGAAGAAGAATAAGAATACATTTCACTAGCCATTATCAGTGGCAGCGTAAAGGACAAGGGCTCTGAGGTAAGACAGGGCCCTAGGTGCATAACCCTGCAGGTTCATGCACCTGCAGGGTGAGCTATTGTGTGTTAATGAGTACCGTCGGATGTTCACCCACAGGCTTGCTGTCTGTTTTGTAGGTGCCACTCTCCTTCCACGGCTACACACCTGCCCTTTGTCTTTCCAACGTTGCCAACAGACCCTTCTCTTATGTGTTTGCCTTCAACAACAGATGTCACTGGCAGCGAGTGTCATCAGACACATGGCACATTCTCTTTGTGTGTGTCCAAACAAACATACAAAGCATCAAAAATTCTCCTACAGGAATGCTCTGACTGCAGGACAATGCAGGAGGTGTTTTTCCAAAACATTCAACAGTAAAATATTAGCTGTCAACATCTGTGTGCCAGCCGAGTGCTATATGCGCCTCTGCGTTATAATTTTTAATACAATGAAGGCGCATAAAATTGTTAAGTGTTTGAAAGGTCATTGTAAGGATAATACTGCAAATCTTTTAGCACGCACTTGAACATATGGTCCACTGCTTCAGGGCAGGAGTTGCGTTCATTTTCTCTGTTGTACTCCAAATTGATGTGCAAGGCCATTTGTAGATGGGCCATATTGGTTCGGTACCATGGACAGTGGCATCAAAGTTTGATGGGGGTATTTGTGGAAGCAGTGTTTCTTCTTCCGTTATGCTATTGTCTACCTTTCCATACCCTCATGCAGTGCTATCTATGACAATTTGGTTTCTTTGCTCTTGTTTGTATGATTCCTCATTGAAGTATGCCTCTGTACAGGTGGTGTGACTCCACTCGCCTGTACTGATGTTGCCAAAGGTATCTATGATGATATTGTGTTTGTTCTGAAGTAGTGGTTGTCATTTACAGATTAATTTTGTTAGTGGTTTCATTCTCATTACATTTAATAGAAAGAATTTTAGTTTCAAGAGCATTGCACTGTCTACAAGAGCTTCCAGGATTACTTTTCAGCTATAACTTTGAAGGGTTGAGTGTGATGTCCCCCCTCTACTTACAAGGTTCTGAAGGACTCTGTGGTGGAACATTTTTTCTAAAATTACTTTTTTGGGATGCTTCCTTGTGTTGACATTAGCATTTGTACATACTCTATTACCAGTTCTGACAGTTGCACTCTTTTCAATGCCTTTCACTACCTTTCATTTCATTTCTACATTTTGACAGAGGCATTACATTCTCCTTACTGGTAGGTGCTTTTGTTTCCCTTAGTGACTGTATTTGCTGTTCTCTTTCACCTTTCTGTGCAAAATCTGCTAGGGGTGGATGGCTACTTTCTATGCTTTTAGGTAGAGCTGGTCTATTTATTTGTTGTTTTCTATGGAGTTCCTATTTGCAAGGCATTCTGTAGGAGCTGTTGGAAAACAAAGGAAATTGTAGGTCTGCACATTTTGTTATGTATGTGTGCAGCTGTGCATGAATGCATGAATATGAGGGTAGGAATAGAGATAGAGGTGTGTGATTGTGTAAAGGTGGGTTAGTGTATGGTGTTAATGCTATATTTCTATTTGGGAGTTATACAATGGCGGCAACATGATAACACAAAGTGAGCAACTGCTGAGGTGCAAAGAGTAAGCATGAAGAAAATACCAGTGGGTTGATGCACTTGTGTACCTTCATATACAAGAACACTGCACTCTCTTAGTAAGAGGTGCACCATCACGATAACATTGCACTTTGTTGGATGTCGAGAGTAGGCTTCCTCTGCATTGCATTTTCAAGTTGACACACCACTGGCTTTCAGGAAAGAGGTGGTTACTGCGACTGTGAAAGAAAACAGTAATAAAATATGTTTGTTAATGTCATACTGACTGCATTTGGAGAATACATTTCAAAAAAGGGTCGGGGATGTGTTGCCAGGAAGACTTAGTGTGTGTGTACTTGGGTGCTTTTGTATATGAATAGGATTTGGTAGCATCTGCATTGTTGGTAAGGTAGTACATGGGTCATTTGTAAGTGTGCCGTATGACCTGTCACTCAGCAAGTGTGTGCATTGGTGTAGGAGTATTTACCTTGCAAATGGATTAGTCCTACGTGTAGAAGGGTGAGAACAAAATTGGGAAAGGTGTACAGCTTGGAGAGGAACATGTTTTTTGTGTGTGAAATTCCATTCACTTTTCTGCACATACATGCGTCCTGCATGAGTAGAGCAATCATTTCACTTGTTGGATTTATGTATCCACATTTACGATTGGTACTGTTGTTAATGCACACATACATTTGTTTTGCCTTTCTAGGTAATGTTCGGGCACCATGTTCTTATGCATGCAATGTATGTACTTGTTTTAGGTTGGTAGGATGCATTCAGTGCTTCTTTTCTGAGACAATTTTACAAATGTTATAAGAGATGCGTTAGTGCGGGAAAAGGTCGTACAATTTTCAGAAGGAAAGAAGACAGTAATTGTTTGCATATTACAATGGCTGACATAGGTAAATGAAAACTTTCAAAGCACAAAGCAAGTGATATTTGATGGTAGGTGATGGGAGAAATGACAGCATGCTTTTTGTGTACGTTAAGGAGGTTCAGTGACAGGTACCCTGCTCAGAGGCACTTATAATAGATTTGCAAAAATACTGTATAAAAAATATTGATACCTGTACTTTGTCGTGATGGGCGCCATTCTGGATGAATCTGAATGCAGAAATCAAAGATAGTTTCACATAACTTTCTACTGGAGGTGCTTTCGAATCACACAAGACTTGTGCTCTGAGTGTTCAATGGTACATATGGAGTGCTGTACAGAAATGATAATGTTCAATGCTGAGGTCTTGGATGTGATTGGTGGATGTGTGTGTGTGACTATTGAACACTACCCAATGAGGGAGTGCTGGAAAAAGAGTAGTGGACAGGGAAGAAGGACTGGCCCTGCTTTACTGGGGCATGGCTCTCGCAGTAGTTGGGGAAGTGCATTTGCCACATCCTGCCTTTCTCAGCATGCTGGGCATGGAAATTGGACTGTGTGGATTATCCAATCAGGTGGTGAAGGTGTGCTTCACAGGAAGGGGTGGTAATACTTTTTTCATTACTCTGTGTAATGAGGCTGGCAGAAATGGAGAGACACACAGTGTTGATCATGGGTGATGCGTTGGTGCAAGATCTGCACAGGTATACCCTGGAAAGAGGCTTTGCTGGCAATTTCAGTTTGGAAGGAGTGGATGCTTTGTGCTGCAGTGTCCATGTGTGTAGTTTTGCCGCTGTGGTTGCACTTTGCAGAGATGCGGCCAGTGTCACTACTGTTCATGTTGTCATGGTGCATTATGGAGCCCTGCATTTGGGCTACATGACTTGTGTACATTTGTTCAATAAACTAAAGAAGTTGGTGAAAGCAGTGATGCAGATTTTTTCCACTGCCATGGTGGTTTAATCATGCATACCACCAAGAAAGCTTTGGGACTATCCCAGTGTACTTTGTCCCTAGCCAGAGGTCAGAAGGTGTCCTATAAACAGAAGAATGTGTCAATTTTTGTGCACTGCTGGGATGTTCTCCTGAGAAAATGACATCCTTAATTTTCGAAATATGTACTTTTTCCATGAAAATGGCATTTCGTTGTACGACATTGGAAATGGTATTTTGTTTTACAATCTATAGGACGTGTTGAAGAGGTTCCTGTAACAATGCAAGGAGGAGAAGAACACAAAAACCCCAACAAAAACAAAAAAATAAGGTGTTTGTTTACAAGCACCTACAAAAAAAAGGTTCTTTTCAGAGCCACCACTAAAGACGAAATCCCCTACCCTGGTTGAAATTTGTTCCCCCACTCCCGTACCCAGCACAATAAGTCAGCGGACACCGTTGTAGTACCAGGATTACACATGCCACATCAAGGGCTTTTTAGGATGGAAGGCATGGAAATGGGACTGTGAAGGCTAAGCCATTGATCAATAAGGTTTCCTGGTGTGGTGTGAACGCATACACTGTTGTAGAAGACATATTTGTAGAGAGGAATACAGAAGCCTATGGTTATGACTTTGTCGTTCAGCAGGAAGAGCGTATAGATTTTGGGGGACCCCTAGATACATTGGTTGAAAGTGATGGCAAAATGCTGTGGGGTGGCTGCAGATTTTGGATTATATCATGTGAATGTGCACTGGTATGGAGTATGAGCAATGAAGTCACTGATTTTGGTTCCTCTTTGTGCCACTTTGGTGACGCTCAATGACATTGGGCCCTTGACATTGCAAATGTTCTCAAATCCCCGGACTCATTAACAAAAGTGCGACACATGTCCGGCGACCGTTTTCACACAAGCTGGGTGTTTGTAGGCTACATCAACTGTAATGTTCCTTTGCACAGCTCTCAGTGGGACGTGGGTGTATTCCTCAAACTACTGAAAGTACGTCACAACTTTTTCCCACCATGCTGGACAGGGACAGTGTTACCAGGACACAGAGGATGACATACACATGTGCATAGCTGTGGAACAGAAAGACATGCCCTCCCACAACTATTTAAAGGTGTATTCCAAGATGCCAACATACGGGCAGTAATGGCGTCCTATGGATACCTGCATTATGAATGCGCATACGCCGGGCAGGTGTGCTGTCCGTAGGAAACGTCCATTTTGCTTAACATCCTGGACAGTTATGTGCCCCACACACTGATAATGGAATTTTAAAATAAAAGGAAAAGCCACTCACACACTCAGCAACACTTTACATCTACACCTTTAATTTCTGAGATACATAGACACTATTAGGAAAGGGGAGAGGTAGCAGAAATGGATACATACACAAGGGAATTGGGGATTTGTATAAGTTTGTCATGAGGTGAGCCAAGGTTTGAGGTCTCATTGTAACGTCTCTGCTCACAGGGATTTTGTTGGGGATGTTGGGCTGGGAAATGGGGAAGGGGTAAACATGAAGGTGGGGCAGTGGTATTTTATTTTTCCCATAATATGTCCTTGTACAACATCTTTTAGGGCACCTAAATTGTTTAGCAATTGTTCCATTCTGACGTCCAGGCTGTCTAGGTTGTTTATTTACAGATTTTCCTTAATTCTCTGTGGCCATATGCTGTTGTGGAAAAGGTGCCGCTTGTGGTGCATTCCTTTCATTTCCAGTATATCCTGTTAAAGACAAAAATATCTGTATATGAAGCAATACATATTAACTGTCTTAATTTTTAGACTATGCAGGGTACCAATGGGGTTACTTATTTCGTCAAGAGGGAAATTCTCTTCCAGCCATTCCAAGGTACTTGGCATCGCTGCGTACAAAAATAAAAACATCATGGTTTTCCACAAGCTGTGCAATTATAGAAGAAACCTCAGTGTACTTACCGCGTTGTAGTGACGTTCTGCTCTCAATACTTTGCAGTCCTTACGCTGCCATTTCCTTCTTTGTTCCTATGTAAGGCAGCAGTGCAGTAATTTTGTTGGACGCAGATGTGATTTTGTTTATTGATGCATTTCATTATGGTGTATACTCTATGCCTTTGCTCTGTTTGTTTCACAAGTACAGAGTTTGCAGACCTACTCCATTTTTCCTGGCAATGGACATACATGGTGCTCTTTGTATATGTTCCTTGTCTATGCCAATTGGTACCACTATGTACGAGAACCCCTGCCTTTTTCAGCAGTTTGAATGCTAGTCGCTATGCGCGAACAGACGCACAGTCCGTGGTTACTGTGCCATAGGCATGCAGACATCCATTTGGTATGCTGTATGGTACATCTATACAAACCAAGGGTATCCTGGTAAAAACCTATGAAATTCAGTGAAAAAACATTGTTAAAGGGACGTTATGGTTAAGTTTCACTACTAAAAACCTATCAAATTCAGTGAAAAAACATTGTTAAATGCACGTTATGGTTCAGTTTCCCTAACGAAAACCTAGCAAAGGGATGTTATACTTACTTTGCACTAACAACAACCTATCCATACTATGCTTACAAGTAAAACTACAAAAACCCCTAGAAATTCACAGGTTATGGTAAGCTAAGCAGCCCTAACTCGCGCCACCACTGTGCACTGCAAGGACTAACACCCATGACATTAAAGATGACATCACAAATGTCATTGATGACATCACTGATGACACCACATGTGCATTTACTTTGCATGAAACGTCTGTACAAGGGATTCCTATTATAATGTTGGCACAAAACTGTCATGAGTCATTGTGAGAAATATCATGAGATATATAGTTCGTTAAGCACTGAATTGAAAAAATAGTGTTAAAGGGACATATGGTTACAAGTAACACTCATAAACCCCAGAAATGTTCCAGTTATTACAATAAACGAGCATCAGCAAGGACCTAAAAAGGATTTAAAAAATCTGTCTTGTGTTTTATTTTTGTAAAGTGTAAGAATGTAAGTGCAAACACTAGTGATATAAATTATGTGTTTGAGTGGTGGGCCTGACCCTTGGCAAATGTAAAGATGTACTCTGATTTGCTTGTTGTGGGAAAGCTGCATGGACAAAGCTCATGCCCCATGCATTTGCAGACTTGACATGACTGCAAGCGAAGTGCACTTGGCATTGTTCGCATTATTAGGGTATAGTGGACACTGAGCTTGGATGCAAGGTAGGTGCAGAGAATAATAGGGGTGGTTGGGTGGAGCTGGGGTCATGGTTGAGCTTCATGCCAATGGAAATACAATGATGATTTGTATCTACAGTATGTGCTGACGATAATGATTGACATAAGTATGTGTTGCAAAAAATATTTTTTTTAAAGGAGGTTTATAGTTGATTTATATATTAAAAAGGAATTGTAAAACATATTAAATTGACAGATTGTTAAACAGTTACAGATAAGATGAACCCCACCTTTAGGACTGTTCTTTCCCAGCAGTTAGTCAGCGGCACCCACCTTTGCATCCTTTGGCACTTTCCTCCTGGGCTCCCATGAGCACTTGCCCATCTATACTGCCATTTCTATTTATGCACTTCCGTCACTGCACAATGCATTTGTGCATTTGTTAAGTGGAAGTTTAATAATTTGATAAGGTTATATCTAGAGTTTTTGGAAGTGCATGGTGGATGGATATGTGACTGTTCCAAAGTAGCAATGAAGGAGTGTTACACATATACATGTAAAAAGGTTAGAAGAGTTCTCCTGTGTGATGGTGTGCACATGTCATCGGGGTGTTTTAATGATGAATGGCCTGGGAAGGGGACTGCGGATACCGCAGATAGTTATAAAGGAACATGGTTTATGGTCCTTATTCTATGCTAGAGAAAAATATTTGGGACTGAAAATTGTTTCTGTTCTTTACAATTTTTATCTAGTACATAACTCTCCATTATTCCTTTAGCATATTACAAAATGCTAATGGAAATGTTGGAGAATCGTATTGAGTCTAACTACTTTACTGAGAAATGTAAAGTAGATGGAGTCTATAAGATTATTTTATTTATTTCTATGTTTTACTTGTGAAAGGTGGTTCCTAAAGGAACCTTTTTTTGGTGTATTTTAATTTTGTATTTTTGTGTGTATTTTTGGCCAGTTATTTGCAGGAGAGGCCAGGAAGTAAGGTGAGGGAGGGAAGTGTGGGAAGATGCACCAACAACAGATAAGGAGGGTCAGGTGCATAGGGCAATATGTTTGGCATGTGTTAAATGTAAGGTAGGTGGCAGTGTGTCTCCTGCTCCTTAATTAGTCTTGAAAACACTTTGGATTTGGTCCCCCCTGCAGAGTGGTATGTTTCAGTATATACAGAGTACTGTTGTCTTGGAAAGATGTGGACCAACCTCCTCTTTTATAGATTGCAAGGTAGCAGGTAGGATCTTCTGCCCCACAAGAATGGCCTGTGTGGTGGCAGTAGCAGTTGAGGGAGATGAGGTAGAGGAAGCGAGCCTACTACTTCCGGAGAAAGGATCAGCCTTTCTGAGAGCATACCAGTGGTTGGATTATGTGTGGCGTCACATGGAGGTGGTTGCATAAGAGTACTGCCCAGGTTGTCTGCCACTGAGTGCAATTTAGAGAGACCCCAGTACTGATTAGTAGTTCCATCACACAGAGCCAGTTCCTCATCCTGGATGCCCTGTTCTGCTGGTATCCATTTTATAGGAGTTAATGGAACACTCCAAGTTTGGTAGAGAATTGTGAATTGCTGCTTTGAAGAGCATGTTTTGTTTTGAAGCTGCTTTGTACGTTGGTGTTTTTCTATTTGATTTTGTACATTGTGTTTGTTATTTGTATTAGTTTAAGTGAGGTAATGATACTGAATGAGGTTGGGTTGGTGTAGTCCATATGCTCTGTCTGAGAAGCTCAGAGTCCTCTATTTTCTCACTTCATTTCAGCTCTCATTTAAGCCCTGAATCCTTCCTTAGTTTTGCAATAGATGCATATTTTTAGAAACACTTCTAGATCCCACCCCTTCAACATGAGATCGCAACTAACACCAGACATGTTTTGGTACCATCAGTGAAGCATAGGTTGGTCTGTAGGACCCACAGGCTCAGAATCCATTGCTGGGCTTACCCATTACACATGGGGTGACCTAAGAAAAACAGACTGGTTTATGGCTGGGTGGTTTTGAATTAATCGTAAAGACTGCATCCTCAGCAACCCTCCTCATTTATCAGCCTGCCAAGTGATTACAGAAGTGAAAACACCATATGCAAGTCAAATGTGTCTGATAAATTATGCCATGATATAGACATATACTGAGGTGGACCTAAGAATGTGGTCAGCAGAGTAAGCAGTGTGGGACAATAATTAGTGGTCAGCAGAGTAAACAGAAGTACACCGGCTACACGTACAAGCGAGAATTCTATTGAAATCCCTCATCATTATGCACAAATGTATTACTTAAGAGGCCCCTTCCTATCTCAAATATAGTGTCACCCAAAAAAGATCAACTAGATAACTAAGATCAGGCTCAAGCTCACACCTCTTCATCCCTAGATTAAAGAACTCTATGGCGGGGGTATCATCTTCCAAGTAGCAGCCCCGAAAATCTGGAACTCTCTACCGCTGAACCTCAGAAATTAGCCCTTTCACCCCCACTTCAAGAGGCTTATTAAAACATGGGTATTCAACAAATTCTAACCTGTGGGATCGCAGATACTGTAATTATTTTTCCCGCAAACCATGTTGATTGTATGATAACAAATGCTGTAAACCAATCCCATTTGTATTTATCTCCTCTGTAACCAGATAAGCTTGCCTACGTAACTATATAACCTACGCTGTGATACTTCCGGGTTTGGGTGTGTAACCAATGCTATACATAAATAAATAAATCTCTCCCTCGCAATCCCTCAGGCCAAGCCTATTCCAATACTTCCTCCTACCTTCTTGGTCATCCAACCCATGAAGTGTGTGTCAGTTGAGTCTTTCGCTACCACTTTCTCTCCCCCTCCTCTACCTTGAGCTGACTCACATCCTGACACAGCCCTTTCCATGCTCTACTTCTCTATTTCTGATACTCTTGATGTTCTTGCCCTTGTCCTGAGGATCCACTTGAAGCCCAAAGCTAAGTGCAAGTGTAGAGAAGGAGCTAAGTACCCCCACCTCAACCATTTCATCCGAAGCACCTGTATGTTGGCACCAAGAGTGGGAAACATGTGCGGCTCCAGTAAAAGTACTGATACCTAGGAGACTCTGGGAGACAAGGTTCCCATTAAGAAAACCATACCTGCATACGAGACAGTATGATGGTCGTCTGAATGAAATCCCTGAAGAAGCAGAGAAAGTGAATGACGAAGAAGAATGATGATGTCACCATCACCAGTGATGTCATGCGGATATGAAGCTGACAAATATATAAGAGATACAGAAACTAAAATAATGCAGACTAATCTATAAAGGCATCAAAAAAGTATCAAGACTGAGGACATCTTGGGATCAAGATGAAGAAACTTATTCTGCAGACATAAGGGTGAGATCAAGCTATTTCACAGTGTATACATGCAAAGAAAGGCAATCAGAGGAAGTATTCTTAAAAGGCTAGCTTTATAGTGAATAGCTTGCAGCATGCGCCAACATGTGTATATATATATATATATATACATACATATATATATACATATATATATATATATATATATATATATATATATATATATTTATATTTATTACATGGCCACAGTAGTGGCATCTTTTATGTTTGGGGTGGTAGTGGTAGTTGTGGAGAGTGCTGATGGGAAAAATGGGTGATTAGCCTACCATAACTCCCGAATTTCAGGGGTTTTTAGATTTTACTTGTAATCATAACGTCCTTTTGTACAGAGTGTTTGTAAAGAAAGGCATAGGTTTTTATATATATATATATATATATATATATATATATATATATATATATTTTAGGTTTATAGACATAATTTCGAAATCAAAAATTTCGAAAGTCAAAAAGTCGAAAAAAAAATGTCGAAAAAAATAATGTCGAATTTATTTTTTATGACGTTTTTTTTCGAAATGGGGGGTCCCCCCCAAACCCCGTTTTTTCTTTTTTTTTTTGTTTTTACCTATTTTTTATATATAAACTAGAGCCCAAAAAAAATTTTGAAAAAAAAAATAATTCGACATTTTTTTCTTCGACATATTTGATTCGACTTTTTTGACATTCGAAATTTTGTATTCGATATTATGACTGGACACCATATATATATATATATATATATATATATATATATATATATATATATATATATATATATATTGGAGTCAGTAAAGGATGGATGCTCCCACTATGAACAATGGCAGTGCTGAGCAAAAGGAGAAGCCAAATTAGCCAGGAAGTCAAGGCTATCGCAGACTGGGGTGAGCTGACATTGGATACAAATCGTGAGAAAGAACAAAGCTTCTGTTTAGTAGGCATGGACAAAAACAAGAAGACGTCAGAGCTCTATTAAAGAATAGTACTTTATTACATTGGAAGGCTCGATTTCGTGGCATTAACTCACATGGGGAGAAGAAGTTGGACAAGCATGATGGTCACACCTATGCAAGAGACAGAATGTGCCTTCACTGCAGTGAATTTCCCAGAGCAAAGAACATGTTCAAGGCCAAGTTCAAAAGACCGAATTGACAGTAGACCACTGTGGTGATGATGGATGAATATGTTAATTGGTGGGAAGCTATGGTAAAGACTAGCTCATCTGCACATGGATGTTCAGCCTGTGTATTGCCAATGTAGGTTGTGAAGGCACTGATAGAGGTTAGAATGTAAGCAATGATAGAGGACTGCATGATTAAGGGTCCTATAGTTGTGTAACCAAATAGATATTGTGTATTTAGTGACGTTTATAGTGACACATTTTGGGGAAGGGCTTAGTTGCCCCACCTGATGTTAAGAGACCTATCACATAATTCCACTGCCCTAGATGAGTATGGATCATATACCTAGATGACACTTGCAGAACCTATCACATTAGCCTTTAGGTTTTTGTAGTTTGCCACTTAGGAAGACGTTAATGATACTTAGGTTAAACATCACCTGTGACAATATTTTACTATAAGAATGTAATGTCTTTCTAAATGCTTTGAGAAGTCTAGAGAGAGATCATGAGGCATGTCTGTTGATGTCCGGTGTACTCCCTGTTTTAGATAATTGAGAATAAAAAAGTATCTTTTGCCAAATACCTGAGTTGTGTCTATTATTGAAGTATGAATGAACTCTACATCCTCTCTAATGCACTGCTAACCTATCCTAAAGGGCTGAGAAGGAACCTAGGTTCACAACTTCTGTTAGGACTCTGACCTAGTCACCCTTAAATGCAAGTGTAGTGTGGCTGAGAGGAAATGGCAGGCCTCTTGTGCATCCTCTGACAAACTGGCCTGCTGCCTGCTCCAAAGGCAATACCGGCTCCTTGACCGCACTAAGAAGAGAACCCATATCCAAGACCGTGCCTCTGCAGCATCTAACAACTCAGCCAAACTCTTTTAAGGAGCTGGCCAACCCTGCTGCAGTCTCTACCTTTCCCGTTGCCTCCCATACCCTTTGCACGGCCCTGGCCTCTAATTTCATCTAGAAAACCCAGGACTCCCCATCCCCCTTCTCTCTCTGAATCCTCTCACCTCCTTGTAGCTGCCTCTCCTCCTTTATTCTCATCTTTTCCTCTGTTGTCCCCGATGGAATTTCCAGACAAGTCCGATCTATGAAAGTCTTGTCAAAACAGGTTCTACCCTGTTCGTCCAAAACCATCAAGAACCACATTGACACCCTTGCTCCAACTCAGGCCGACTTCTGTAACCATTCCCTTGCCTCTGGAGTCTTCCCCTCCCTTCTGAAGCACTCTCTTATGTACCCTCTTCTCAAAAAACCCACAGCCCCACCCCTCCTGCCCGGCAAACCATCACCCAATTTCTATCACTCCTTTTCTGTGCAAACCCTTGGAAAAGCTTACCAGCTTCCAGCATATTCTTCACACCGACTCTGTTGGTTGTCTCCTTGACGTTCAGTCTTACTTTAGAGCTGCCAGAAGCACGGAAACTGCTCTCCTGAAAATCTGTGAAGACCTGCTCTCCAACCTTGACTCAAAACATCTCTTCTGTACTCATCCAACTCGGTCTCTCTTCTGTCTTTGACATGGTCAACCATCCCATCCTGCTCAACTGTCTCCATGATAACCTGGGTATCACCGATCAGGCTCCGGCCTGGCTGTCCTATTTCCTCTCTGATCGCCTCTCCCAGGTCCAACTTGCGTCCTTCCTTTCCTCCATCTCATTCTCTACTTGTGGTGTTAATCAGGTGTCTAACCTCTCTCCCTGGCAGTTCAACCAATACCTGGCACCCATTGCCCCATTGCCAAATGTCAGTATTATGCAGATGACACTCAGCTCGTTTTCAGACTTCCCTCTGCCACCTCTTTTCCCTCGCTCATTTCTGACTATCTGTCTGCCATCCAGGAATAGGCGTGCTACCAATGATCTCTGCCTTAATGCCAGTAAGAATAAGATTCTCCTCATCGGCATACACTTGACGTTTGGGCTACACAATGTCAAAAATCACTGCTTCAAAAGAAACCCTAGCTCTAAGGGCCTAAGTCAATTTCAGTGGATCTGTATCTTAAACAATTTGCTGTATGAGAGAAACTAACTAGGGCTGCAAAACTATGTGGACGATTCAGATGGGAGAGAAAACCTTTGAAAGGGACATATCAGCAGACTTCACCACAGGTTTAAAAGTGATTTTGCAAAATAATAAAAATACCAGTTTTAAAAGTGTATGTTGGATAAGGCCCTGTCCTGGCCTAGCAATGTAAAGGGGTTTATTTTTTGAATAAATTGAACTGAAATTTAGAAATTTAGAATTATACTGAGGTTCTACAGGATATCCATTTTTTCAGGTTGTTCTATTCCTCTTTTCTAGCCACTAAATCTAGTGTAAGTAAAACATTTCCTTTCTTTCAAAACCAATTTTCACATCTGAAACTTCTTTGTTTTCCTAAAGTCGAACCTCCTTTAACCTTGAAAATATCATCCAATTCTTCAGCTATAGTCACCCTTTCACTTCTATACTGTCCCTGTGATGTGCATCTATCACCCAGCCTAAAAACCGCATTCCGATTTAGCATATTTCACCCGTTTAAAAAAAAGAATACGTTTTTAACATTGAAAGCTGAAACCAAGAAAAATGCAACTTTTCCATGTGTGATTTGACTGCACTGTGTTTTCAATTTCAACCTACTTTGTGAACTGTATGCCTTTGGTGATACATTCCCTCATAGTTGCTGGTGATATAACATCCCTGAAACTGTGATAAAACATGTGTACATCATTATTTTACCACACATATGATTAATTATTTGTTAAAATCTGAATGGCCCTCATTACGACCCTGGCGGAATCCGCGGTGCTAAATGCACCGCGGAGCATGGCGGAAAGCCGCCGATAGCGCCATGGGGGTTGGCGGATTTACCACCCCATGCTGACCTTGGCGGAGCGGTAAATCCCCAATCCCCATTTTACCCTTCCCCATTCCCATTCTTGCCCCATAGGGTATAATGGGAGTGGGGAAGGAGTTAATTACGCCGCCGTAAAGTACGGCGGCGTAATTAACAACGAGGTCCCTTAGCGCCATGGTTTTCTCCGCCCGGTAAAACCAGGCGGAGAAAACCTCCATGGCGCTAAGGGAACTCGTAGTACGGCGGACGGGTCCGCCGCGATTAGCGCTGGCGGAAACCCACTCCGCCAGGGTCCTAATGAGGGCCAATGTCATTTTAGGCCATTGCAAAGGGTTTTTGCCTCTTATTTTGTGAGGGTCAGATTTTGATTCTGTTTTCTGTCTCGTATACCTGACTACCTCCTGCTTCTTTCTATCCACTCAGAATTCGAGTAATTGTGGGTTAAGGGAACATTGCAGGGGGAAACCTTAACTTGGGTGCTATCTATCCTAATTGAAAAAGTGCTCCTATTCATTTGTACTTTGGAGATGTTCTTGTAGAAGGTTACCCAAGTGTATTTCAGTAGTTTTCATTGTTATTTTCACCCCATTGGTGAGTGCTGTTCCACAAGATTGTGTGATTTCCTTTGAGGTTAAAATATATAAATATTGTATTTCCACCAACTGGCCCGGTTCATGGTTCATTTTGACCCAGGGTATTTGTAAAAGGGGGTGTGAGATGGTCGGGTATCAGCTCAATTCGAATTCGTAGAAAATCAAGAAAAAGTATTTTCATTGCACGCTACAAATAAGGCTAAGGGCGAAGGTCCTGGTCTGGTGTGTGCCGCCCGGTTGGAATCCTTTACAGGCTCCATGCCCCTGGCTACACTCTGATTTCGGGCCCAGGTATCTTTCCACTTGGCCACACACCCGCACTGCCTCCTGGCAACCGTTGCCCTTTGGTCTGTATCTGTAATTTTACAGTCCCCTTAGGTGCACTTATTAGACGCCCCATGTCTGTGCTATAAACCTTGTACTTGACACCCTGTTGGCTGCACTACCAGCTGTTTTCTTATCCCTTGCTCAGCATTTTCCACCTCTCCCATCTCCCTTGCACTTTCCCCCTTCCTTCTTCCCTGCTGTTGTGTGTTCTCAATGTTACTGGGCCTAGTAAGATCGTTGTTTTGTCCTCCCCTCTCTTGCCTCATCGCACTCGGAAACACGTGTGTATGAGTGAGATACAAATAAAATATCATATCATACTCATTGCTGCCCTCCTGCAGAGCAGCAGACATTTTTCACAGTTGTCACCACTTGATTCAATAGGTGTACTGCAGATTTACGAGCAGAGGTATGGTATTGTTAGACCAGGAGACCAACTGCCCTTCAACGAGGCCATAGCACTCCACTGTTGATTTGATGGATATAGTATGGTAGTAATTCCTCCTGCTGTAAATCTGCCTCTTTTTCCAAATTCGGAATGAGGCCAATTCCCCATTTATTAAAAAATAATAAAGTAGACAACTACTTGGCACCTCGACACATTTGCATTGTCAAATAGAAATGCATTGCTCTAACTTATACCCTTTGAATCAGGGTTTTGGGTGCAGAAACATCTTAATGCAAAATAGTAGTTGTTTAAATTATTTTGTGTAAATAAATGACTTGCAAGTCAAAAAAAGGGTGATAGAGACAAGCATGCCATGCAGTGGAAACAGCAGGATAGACACTGTACCTTTTCAGCTTCTTGTGTTTCTCAAATGACTGCCCTTGGACTGATGAATGACTGTATTGTCTTGACTGGAGGAATTTGCATGCAACCTTTGGTCTGCTGTGAAATCCTCGCTTTATTGTTTAACCTTAAACATAGGTTACTTATTTAATTTTTAAGGCATAATCATTTCGTTTTGGTCAACTTTTATTATCTTTTTTTGTAGGGTTGCAAATATGGATATGCATGCTAAATGTACATTAGTAGTCACAGACTTCAACAAATGTGGTTATCTGTGTTTGGTTGTCCACCAAACGCACTTTAAGCAGTAATTTATTTTGCAAATGTGTCAATGTGTGTTTTTATTTCAACACGATTTGTGCAAAGATATTTTACATTTACTGAGAATTTGCAGAAACATGTTACCACTAAATTAAATACACGCACACAAATCTTTGCTGGCAACATAGTCAGAACAAATGGGAATCTCAGCACCTTTGCATAGTTGGAAAGTCAGACTCTTCACACAATTAGGTGGAAAAACGACATTGCACACCCGAGTCTTGAGCACACGTACATTGTGAATGCAGAGGACTGTGCACGATCATTCTTGGGCACACTTGAACTTTGAATGTCAGGGCATACACCAAAGTAGCAATAGACAGAAGGAAGTGTGTCGGTGAAGGATTACGCCAAATAATCTTTGAAACAAGCACATTTTGTTGACAGAGAAGTCTGCCAAATCACTCTAAGGGAGGTGTGAATTGTGTAGGTTGAGGAAGATGCCAAATCCGTTTTAGGCATACATAAAATACGTAATTGTCTGAATACGCCAAAGCAGAACTCCAACAGGCAAAGGATTGCACCAAAGCAGTCATAGGTATACATGCATTTTTTTAGTTGTGGATGTACACCACAACAGGTTTAGGTAGGGATGTACGAAGCTGTGACGCTTATTCTAACATACTTAATGAAGTTTACCATGAAAAGGGCATATTTCACAAACTTGTGATTATTTCCACTGACACTATTAAATGCCCAAACATGTGTGAATTTAAGTATGCATATGCGATTATTAGTGTGTTAAATACTGCATTTGTCCTCTTTGCAAACACCTGTTATCTAGAAACAAATTCTGCAAAACCCACTTGTCCCTGTTCAACCAGAGATATGAGTGTGAAGACATATTCCTGAAAAACACTTTTTGTTGAAATTATACGTTGTGTACACATTATTTCCAAATAATAAAAAAAAAACACTGACAGAGAAAAGATTGCCATAGACTAGAGGAAGCAAGAAAGACAGTATACATTATACCACTTCCACGTTCTGATTGCTGCATTGAGAGTGTCGAATTACTATTTTCAAGACTAGAGAAACCTGGATGCACCCTAAGGTCTGCCATGAGGCGCTCCCATTTTTTTTTATCATAAATTAGAGGTAATGATGGTAATTTTGTGAGGTATGTAAATGAGGTTGGCCATGTTTCTTTTTCTGCTAAATGACTTTTAGCCATAACAAGCCTTGGTGTATGTGGTTAGGTGTGTTATGTTTTACACTAAATGTACTTTAGCAGGTAATGAAGCTTAGAAATTTGGTTTTGTGCCTTTTATTTTCGATTAAATGTACATTTGTGCAAAGATTTTTAGCTGCAACAAGAATTTGCTTGACAATTCCTCAACAAAATAAATGATATGGACAAACATCTCTGCTGTCAGCTTAATCAGTAACAACAGGACATTTATAAACTTTCTGCAGTAGCAGAGTCAGCAAATTCACACAATTAAGCGGGTGGGAAAAACAAAATCTTTTCACATCATGAGTGGGAAGCAAATGTGAATTTTGTAGGCAGATAAATATGCAAGTTATTCTTAGCTACACTTGAAATGCGAAGGTGTCGGTTAACTCAAAAGCATGGTCAGGCTCACATGGATAGTGTAGGCAGGTGAGTGTGCCAAAGCAGTCATAGGTAGAATTCAGTTTTAGGCACACGTGAATTTGCTATCTGGATTATGCCTAAGCAGTGCTGTGTGGTCTGCCTACTGTACGGTGTAGTTATATAAAATGAACACAGCTGAACCTGTTGAAGGCTGCACACGTTTTAAGTGATGAGGCACAGGCAGTCACAGATTTCTACCCCTGCAAAGAACAGGGACATCTGATTTTGTAGGCTGGTTAGTACTCCAAAGAAGAATTAGGCACACAGAAATGTCCAAGTGGTGGAATATTCCAGAGAAGTCATAGGGCCTCATCACGACCCAGGTGGTAAGTTACCGCCTGGGTCGTACCTTTACCACCATGGCGTAAACTAGGTTTACGCCATGGTGGTTGGCGGACTTACCGCCCCATTCCGAGGTGAGTGGGGCGGTAAGTCCCCATTAACCCATTTAGCCTTCCCCAT
This sequence comes from Ambystoma mexicanum, assembly GCF_040938575.1. NCBI lineage: Eukaryota > Metazoa > Chordata > Amphibia > Caudata > Ambystomatidae > Ambystoma > Ambystoma mexicanum. The sequence goes on from NC_090941.1 coordinate 931,146,058, forward strand.
TCCCATTTTTGCCCCATAGGGCATAATGGGAGTGGGGAAGGCGTTAATTACGCCACCGTAAATTACGGTGGCGTAATTAACAACAAGGTCCCTTAGCGCCATGGATTTTAACACCTGCTGAAAGCAGGTGTTAAAACCTCCATGGCGCTAAGGGACCTCGGAATCAGGCGGTAAGGGTCGGCGCTGTTTACGCCGCCGTAAACCCCTTACCGCCTGGGTCCTAATGAGGCCCAATAAGTGTGACGGAAGAAGTCTTAGGAAAACATTAATTCTGTAGGTGTGGGAGGATGCCAACACTCTCTTAGGCACTCATTGCGTTTGAATATTGGGGAGTAAGCCAAAGCAGTTTTAGACACCTATGAATTATTTAGTTAATGCAAAGGCAAATATAGGCACACACACATTTTGGACTAGTTGAAGTAAACCAAAGCATTTTTAGGCAGATGGAAATTTCTGGCAAGGCAGTACACTAGGTGAAAGAGAACACCAAAGAATTCTTAGGCACCAGTATATATTCTAGGTGTGGGGCAAGATAGTCTCAGACATACATTCTTTTGTAGACCTATTAGTGAGCTATATCATTCTTAGGCAACATGAATATGGTAGGTGTATAACAGCAAATATGTTCTAGGTAGATTTCAATTTTGTTGGTGGAAAAGTACACAAGCAGTAGTAGGAACACATCAATTTTGTAAATTTTGCACAAGGCACACATTAATGTTGTAGGTGGGGAGGTATGCTACAGCATTTTTAGGTAGGTGGACGATTACAGCAAAGTTGTCATATACACAAGAGAACTTTGCAGGCAATTAAATGAGGCAAAGCAGTCTTAGACAGGCATGCATTTTGAAGTCTAAAGCAATGATACACACATGAATCTTGTAGGTGGGGATTATGTCAAATCAGCGTTCGGTAGTCTTTTTATTATGGGGCTGATTTATATGCATTCAACATGCCTAAATCTGCTGCAACAGGTAGGGCATGTGTTATGAACCAGATGACCGTCACACGAATCAGGGCCGCACAGCAATATAGCAGGATTGCAATAAGACAAGTAATTAGGCAATAAAGCACAGAGACAGGATTGCACGTCTGAACTCTGCTTTATTCAAGCGCAAACTGAATACTGGGCGGTAGCCCCGCCCCTTCCTACACGTGGGTCGCAGCCCACTAATAAGCTGCAAAAAACAGAGGACTTATCCTCTAAACAAACAAACAGTGATCATAGAAGTAGGACCTTACAGCATGGTGTAGAGGCTTTGGAAGGAATGTATTTGATGGGTGTTTGCCTTTCAGAAGCCCCGACAGCGTGAGTGTCTGTGCCTGGAAGGTTCAGAATTAATCTTAACCTGTGGAACTGATCTGGGCAACCCTCCATACTATCGTTCTTTGCCTGCCAAGCCATTACAGAAAGGAAAAGACCATATGCAAATCAGGCCTGGTTGGGCTCCAATAGGGGAAGCCCAGCCCGAAATGTTAGTTCACATCCCTTCTGTATGAGCCCATAAGCATCCCCAGTAACGTTTCTGCCTTGTTTGGCCTCATTAGTGAGGAGTAGCTTGGGTCTGTAGACCCAGTATGCATGGGACCCACGTCTGGGCATAACGGTCCCACTCAGGGTGACTATAGAAAAACAAGAGGTGATGGCTTGAAGGTTTAGAACTAAACCTAACCTTTGGCATTGTTCTGGGCAACCTTCCAGCCATATTCCTTCATCTACCAACCCGATAACAAAGGGGAAAGACCAGATGCAAATCAGGCCTGGCTCCTCCCCAAAAGGCGCAGTCCAGCCTGAACATCTAGGTCACATCCATTCTGCATGAGACCAACAACATCACCAAACATATTTTGCCCTTGCTGAGCCTCATCAGGAAGAGTTTCTAGGCCCACCAGGCATGGGACCCACTGCTGAGTATTGCTGTCCCACTAAGGGTGCCTATAGTAAAACAAAAGAGGTGATGGCTGGAAGGTTTCAAATTTATCTTAAATTCCAGCATTTTTCTGGGAAACTCTCCATACCATAATTCGTCACCTACCAAGCCATTAATGAAGGGGAAAGACCATATGCAAATTAGGCTTTGTCCCAACCCAAAAGGAGCAGACTAACCCATTTCCTAGGCTGTATCCCTCCTGGACAAGACCACGAGAATTCCCAGACATGTTTTGGCCTTGTTGGGTCTCATCAGTCAGAAATAACTTGGGTCTCTAGTCTCAGCTGCCAGGGGACCCACCTCTGGGCATACCCGTTCCACTCACAGGGACTATAGCAAAACCCAAGAGGTGATGAATGGGATGTTTAGAATTATTCTTAACCTCTGGCATTGCTCTGGGCTACCATCCGGACCATTGTTGTTTGCCTGCCAAGCCATTACAGAAGGGGAACGACCATACGGAAATCAGGCCTGTCCCACCCCAAAGTGGCCATTCAGCCTGACCTGCTAGGTGACATCTCTTCTGCATAAGACAACAAGAATCCCCAGACATGTTTCAGCTTTGTTGGACCTCATCAGTGAGGAGCTTGGGTCTCTAGGCCGAACAGCCAGGGGACCCGCGGCTGGGCATACCCATCACATTCGGGTGAATATAGCAAAACACAAGAGGTGGTGATGGAAGCTTTAGAATGATTCTTAATCTCTTGCATTGCTCTGGGCAACCCTCCAGACCATCGTTCTTCACCAGCCAAACCATTACAGAAGCAGAAAGACCATATTGAAATCAGTTTTTGTTCCACCCCAAAAGGGGGAGCACAACCCAAACTGCTATTTCACATCCCTTTTGCAAAAGACCAAAAGCATCCCTAGACATGTTTCAGCATTGTTGGACCTCATCAGTGAGGAGCATGGGTCTATATGCCCAGCAAGCATGGGACCAACGCCTGGGCGTACCATCCTGCTTGGGGTGACTATAGCAAAACACGTGTGATGGCTGGAAAGTTTGGAACTAATCTTAACCTCTGGCATTGCTCTGGGAAACCCATCAGACCATCATTCTTTTCCTGCCAAGCCAGTACAGAAGGGGGAAAGACCATATGCAAATCAGGCTTGGTCACACCCCAAAAGGGACAGTCCAGCCAGAATTACTAGGCCACACCTCTTCTACACAAGACCCATACATCTCCAGACAAGTTTCTTCCATGTTGGGCTTCATCAGTGAGGAGTAGCTTGGGTCTCTAGTCCCAGTATGCACGAGACACATGTCTGGGCATACAGGTCCCACTTAGGGTGACTATAGAAGAACACAAGAGATGACTGCTGGAAGTTTTAGTATTAATCTTAACCTTCTTCTTCTTCTTCTTCTTAATTATCGGATGCATGGGCAGACCCACGCAGGCGCTTCCCCATCCTAAAGGATGATGTGCACCAGACCCACCAATCGATATTTAGTTCACATAAACTCACAACTCCTCCCACCGCCCCGTCTGCCTCACAAAATCCAACATCACACTGTTCCTCCTCCTGCCTCTCTCCCCGACACCTCCCAGCAAAGCCTCCCCACTCAGCTCAGCCATACCCAGCGCAGACAATCGAACCCTCATCAATTCTCTCTCCTCAACATGTCTCTCACACCTAAGCAGGAAATGTCCCACAATCTCAGGCACCCCACACACCGCACAATCCCTCGACTCACGCTTCCCCACTTGAAACAAACAATCATTCAGTCCCGCATGCCCTATCCTCAACCGATTCAGCATCACCTCCTCCCCCCTCCTCCATTCCAGACTCCCCGCATCCACCTTCACTGACACTTTACCACGAACACCAAACATCCACCTGCCCTTCACCCCACTGACCCAACTCTCCTGCCACTCATCCACGACCCGTCTCACCACCACCGCCTTCACCTCATCCACACTCAAAGGTAATCTCACATCAACCGCTCCCCTTCTCATACCCTCACCCGCCGCCAGATCCACCAACTCATTACCCAAAATGCCACTGTGACTAGGGACCCACGTCAACTCCAAATCAATTCCCCCGAGCACGCACCGATCGATCTTCCTCCTGATGTCCATAATCACGTCCTTCCTATCACCATCCCCCACCACAATCGCCTGTAATCCACTCAATGAATCTGAACATATCACCACCTTCTCTAACCCCAACTCGCACACCCTATCAATCGCCAATGCAATCGCCACCAACTCAGCCATACAAATTGAGACATCATTCGTCAATCGTCCCACTTTATACTCCCCAGTGCTTTCCAGATAATACGCCATACCCACTCTCCCAGACACAGGATGCTTCGAACCATCCGTAAACACCTTGCATCCTTCCTTTCCTGCCGCATACGCCTGACCCAAAGCTTTAATCTCGCCCTGCAATCCTCTCTTCTTCGACACCACATTCGCTAACTCCAAACACACCTTTGGAGACCCCATTATCCACCTCGGCCATCTCTCCAAATCTGTATCCGTCACAGTCATCAAATCGCCCACACCCCACTGCACTCCCTTTTCCCACATGTGAAACCCAAAAGTGCCCCCTTTCCTCCTCCACCGGTCCCTATAATAATCAAACCTCCAATTATACTTCAAACATTCACGCACCGGATGAGCCACACTCTTCGCACTGCACTTCACCCACCATCTCATATTCAACGCATCCCTCCTCAACCCCAACGGCATCTTCCCCACAAGCACCTGAACCGCATTCACCTGCAAATTCCAGTTTAACTTCCTATCCAAAATCACCCCCAAGTACCGAAACTCTTCCACGCTTTTCACCCTCTCACCTTTCGAAACCAAGTCCAACCCTTGCTGCACTCTTCTCCTTGAGAAAACCATACTTTTATCCACAGACATCGAAAAGCCCCATTTCCCACACCACTCCTCCATACGCATTATCGCAGCTTGCAACCGATTCTGCACCAACAAAAAACTCTGCCCTCTTACCCATACCACACCATCATCTGCAAAGAAATCTACCTGACACCCAAAACCCTCCAAAGCTCGAATCAACCCGTCCACCATCACATTAAACAGCATCGCACTAATCACACTCCCCTGCGGTGTCCCATTCTCCACCTTCCAAACCTCAGACAACACCCCCCTCACTCTCACCTGAAAGGTCCTGTCAGCCAAAAATGCTTTAATCCACCGAAACATCCTCCCCTTCACACCCATCTCCAATAGTCGAACCAGCAACCCATTATTCCACACCATATCAAACGCCTTCTCCAAATCCAAAAAGAACGCACCACCATCTCCCCATCACACAACACTTCCTCCACTCCAGTCACCAAACTCACTAACGGATCTGCAACTGACCGATTCTTCCTGAACCCACTCTGAAAATCACTCAGACACCCATTCGACTCCAAATAGAACCCCAAGCACTCAAATACCATCCGTTCCATAACCTTACACAACACGATAGTCAGCGCAATCGGCCTATATGACTTACACTCCGTCGGGACCTTGCCACCACAATCGCTCTCTTCCATAACCTCGGTAAAACTCCACTCTTCCAGATCTCATTGAACAATGCTAACACCTCCAACTTACATTCCACCGACAACTTCTCCAAAAATACATACATGACCCCATCCACCCCTGGACTTGACCACTTCCCCTTCCGAATCGCCCCATCCAACTCCGCCATAGAAAACAGAGTCTCATACTGCTCTTCCCAAGGCCCAACATTCGCCAACAACTCCTGCATCTCCTCCTCAACCACTCCCATACTTAGTCTCATTGCCTCTGGGAAGTTCTCTGAACTGTGCACTCCCGCAAAATGCTCACCCAGCAAATTTGCCTTCTCCCCATCTTCACTGACCACCTCCACCCCTTTCAACAACACAGACATACCACCCTGCGGCTTCATCAACCCGGACATCCACTTGAACTGCTTCCAAACCCACGTCAGAATTACTCCCCAGAGACCCACAATAGCCTCTCTAATATCCGCGCTTTCTTTCCCTAATCACCCTCTGCACCACCGCATTCGCCTTCTTATATGCCAACTAATCCTCCAACATTCCCGTTCTCACCGCCCTGGCCCTCGCCTTCTTACGCGCTGCCACAGCCCGTGAACTTTCCACCGACCACCAAGGAACCTCAACCTTCCCCCTTTCCCCTTCTCTACCTCCAGAACTGCCGCTACCAACGCCGCTCTCATTCCCTGCACCAAAGGCACACTCCATTCATCTACCCCCATCCCTATCCCGAGGAACAATCAATTCCTGACACAATCTCTTATACAACTCCCAATCAGCCTTCCTAAAATTCAACCGACTCCCAAGCACTGACCCCTACCTCACCCCTCACAGTCACCAAAATGCCAGAGTGATCACTCCCCATACCCCCATCCTCACGCACCGTCCAGTCACATTCACGCGCAATCGCAGCAGACACCCAGGTCAGATCCAAACACGCCAACTTCCCAGTCCTCACATCCAAACGTGTGCCCGAACTGTCATTCAGCAAAAACAGACTCAATTCATCCGCCATACTCTCCAACAATTCCCCATTTGCATCCGTCCGATCACTGCCCCACAACGTATTGGCACTGTTGAAATCACCACATAAAACACAAGATCCCACATGTCCCTTTATCACTCCAGACAGCACATCCACCTCCACCACCTCACACGGATTATAATAATTCAACACTAAGATTTCTGATCCCCCCTACCCGAATCCTCGCCCCAATAACCTCCACTGCTCCATCTACCACAATCTCCCTTGCAACCAACCCCTTCCGAACTGCCAGAGCTATAACCCCCCCTCTCCCCTCCGTCCTATCCTTACGAAACAACTCAAAACCCGGAATCACAAACCTCAGATCACCCCTTAACCACGTTTCCTGAATACAAACCACATCAACATTCAATTCCCCACACAACACCGCTTTCAACTCCTGCCCATTCCTCAACAAGCTCCTCGCATTCCACTGCAAAATTCTCAGGCCGACACCCCACACTGTTTCCGCACTTTAGTAACCTTCTTAAACACATCTTGTTCTAACACATCTACAACGTTCAAAAACCTCCTCCCTGCTTCCACCACTCCTTTCGTAAGATTCGACACACTGACTGACAAATTCCCCTGAACCAGTTCCAGCACATTTACTATAAAACACATGAACTCAGTTTTCGGGACAACCACCATTTCTATGCCTTTCACCTCTCTCACCACTCCCTTCCTTCCCGCAGCCTCATCCACCACCGGCTCTCTCCTACACATCTCACTCACTACTCGAAACGGTTTCACCTTTGCCACAGCCTCCGCATAAGTTAAACCTTCAGCTGTCCTCACCTGCACCACCTCTCCCGCCACCCTTTGACTCTCACACCACCTAAACGGAGTAGAGTGCCCCCCCACAATTCACACACTTCTCCGGAGTTTCCACCTTACATTCTTTAATATCATGATCTCCACCACACCTCCCACAGTGCCTCTCATTCCTGCATACTCTCGCCACATTTCCAAACTGCTGACACTTATAACATCTCAAAGGCATTGCTACATAAGCTTTCACACGGAACCTCTGATATCCCAAATCCACAACCTCCGGACACTCCGCTCTCGCAAACCTCACTGCCACAGTTGTGGACACCACTTCCCTATGTGTATCTCTCTTCCACAGCCTCCACGCCTCCACTACCCCCACCTCTGCCAGCTGCTCCTCCACCTCACGCATATTCACAGTCACCGGTACCCCATACAACACCCCCTTACACGACACACCACTCTGATCAAACACTTGCACCGCGCGCCTACCCAGACAGCCCACCTCCAGAATCTTAGCCTTACTATCATCACCTCTCCCCTCCACCAACAACCGACCCCCAGTCACCACTTGCACCCGAATGACATTCCCCACAGCCTCTTTCAGCCATCCAGCAATCACCATCGGATTCTCCCTCTGAAACGTCTTCCCACGGCTATCAGGCTTTAACACCTCCTTCCACACACTGGGCCTCATTACACGGAAGGCGGTAATGGTTAACAGCCACCGTTAATGGTACCGGTGACCGTTAAACATTACCGCCTTACTACGAGGTCCCTTAGCAGGTTGGTGCTTTAACGCCTGCTTTTTGCAGGCGTTAAAAACCACCCCGCTAAGGGACCTCGGAGCTAATTACGGCACCGCAAAATTGCGGTGCCGTAATTAGCACCTTCCCCATTCCCATAGAGCCCTATGGGGCAGAAATGGGAATGGGGAAGGGCAATGGCGGAAGGGGGATTTACCGCCCCATCAACCTTGGAATGGGGCGGTAAATCCCCTTTCTACCAAGGCGGTGCCGGTAATTTACCGGCATGGTCCAGGGTGCTAATAGCACCCTGGATCACCACCTTCCGTGTAATGAGGCCCACTGTCACACTGCATCTGCTCCTCCCCAGGCACACCGCTTCCTGAGACCCCCAGCCCCTCCAAAACACACTTATCCTGGGTCCCCGACCCTGAGATACCCCGGCCCGTCCCCCCTCCATCATCCCTTTGTGGAGACCTACTGCGATGCTGCCCCTCACTTCCCGCCATGTCCCCCTCCACAGATGTAGACTTCATAGTCAGCGTTCTCCCCCTCTTCTGCCCTTCCTCAACCCCTCCCTTCTTTTCAGCCTTCCCACCCCCCTTTCCCATTCTTACCGCCTCCTCCGAGCACACTCTCCCCCTGCACCTACCTTGAGAGTCCGCTCTACTTCCTCAATCCCAGCACCCTCCACCCAGACACCGCTCCGCCCTGCTTGGGTCTGCCCACTTCCAGAGTGCCAAAACGTTTATCTCCTCACACGCGGCTCCCACACGCTCTCGACCGCTCAGGCTGCCAGTGTCGTGTGACACAGCGCCATTTCTCCTCACGTCAGGTTTCGTGCCAAAATCTTGTCCGCAGGTGCGACCCGTGCTTGTCCCGAAGGTTAGTGTGTTTAATCTTAACCTCTTGCATTGTTCTGGGAAACCCTCCATACCATCATTCTTTGCCTGCCAAGCCATTACAGAAGGGGAAAGACTATATGCAAATCAGACTTGGTCTCACCTAAAATGGGCAGTCCAGCTCGAAATACTTATAATTGTGGCCGCCACAAACCAATTGATATTGCACATTTGTCAGCTCCTGAGAGTCAGCGCTTCTGTGGAAGGGAATGTGTATTAGACTCAGACGGGTCGATACTGCCACCCGGCAGGATAGAAACCTAGAGGACCCAGCCTCTCTTTCATACTCTTTGTGAGGGCCACCTGAGCCTGAGATGGCTGCACACCAGGCAGCGGCCCTGGGCTCACATATCAAAAGAGCACTGCCATTCAAGAGGAATAGCCTCAAAACCAATTGATATTGCACATTTGTCAGCTCCTGAGAGTCAGCGCTTCTGTGGAAGGGAATGTGTATTAGACTCAGACGGGTCGATACTGCCACCCGGCAGGATAGAAACCTAGAGGACCCAGCCTCTCTTTCATACTCTTTGTGAGGGCCACCTGAGCCTGAGATGGCTGCACACCAGGCAGCGGCCCTGGGCTCACATATCAAAAGAGCACTGCCATTCAAGAGGAATAGCCTCACACCAGGGTGCTTCATGTCTTAAACTCATTTGTTGTCAGTAGGAGCGTTGGGGACAGGATAAGGATAAGCAGGAGTGCTCTCTACAATGAAAGAAGCCTTCTGCCATCTTCTTTCTTACTGTCTCTCTTTCGCTATCCTATCTCCTCCACTTCCCTTCCAAGAGGGCAAAGGACACTCACACTATGGGCAGGGATTGGTCCCCTACAACAGGCTAGCTTTAGACCAATAATCTGATAGTTTATACCCTTAACAGTAGGAGTTTTGCACCCCTTCAATAAAATACCTTTGGTTACTCTAGGATCCATTAATTCAAAAGAGACATTCGTGGGATTCTCACCTGGACTTACTTTGGGGGCAGTTGCACTATTCAAAGCATTATGTCAGAGTTGAATAATAAGCATCCAAGACAGAAGGAAGATCTGTTAAGATGGACTGGGAAGTACACAAAAAGTTGTGGGTGCTTGATCATACCAACACAATAACAGAAATGAAAGGCAAAACCCAGATTTATATACATCAAAACAAAGCAGGGACAGCATACACGTGTACACGTCTCAAAGCTCTTGATGTGCTTATCAAAAACAACAGCTATTAAGTCAATCTTGCATCATAATTAGAATCACACTCTACCAAAACCTAGTGGGTGAGGGGATTGGTTAAGGAGATTGACACCATAAGCTTTCTATAAGGGTTACATTTCTGATTGGGTAACAACAATCTGATGGCTCTTCCTGAATCCTCCACTAAATTGATAACGGTAGAAAGACATCATCTCTACAATATTCTATTGGTTGGCCTAATACATAATGGGTGGCCTAGCAGTGGGGGTTTGATTGGTTGGCTTTGTACTGATCTACTTGGGCAACTGACATGTCATTAAGACAATAACCAAACAGGAGTAGGAGGAGAGAGGTCGACAAATTGCTTTCCTTTTAATTAAAGAAGACACTATCACTTATTCCTAGGCCATGAGCCAGAGTCATTTCATTGTAGTTAGTCATGTGCGGCGGCTTGACTCTGAGAATATGTGAGAGGAGTGAGGCAGGTGTCCTATCTGTGTCATTGCTAATGAATGGACAATGTTCTTCAATTATGGCTCACAAGTGATGAAACTGCATTTGGAATTATTTTACCCTGCATTTATTTGAGTTTTAGCTATTATTAGTGCAAGTGTTATGGCTCCTTTACCACTGGGTACACTCTTGAGTTATTCATTATGGGATCTTCTTGGATTTACAATTTGCTCCTACCTGTCTCTGAGTGGTCGCTTGTGCCCTTCCAAAATATTATTAGATGGGAAGTATTCAATGTCCTGGGAATTATTATCTTGTACCTTTTCTGAAGCATTCTGACCCACCCTAATTTCTCAGTAACCTTGGTTTCGGGTTCTAGTTACCATCTGAGTTCTGCATGGATCTGTATTTCTGTGATCTTAAATTCTTGAGACGTTTAATTTATTTGAAAGAGTGCTGTGACTTCCATTTCAGAAAAGGTGGATGTCCATTACTATCACATTTCTATGTTAGTGAGCTATATTAGTGTGTTGTTTGTGTTGCATTCAGCTTATACATTGATAGTGTTAGTATGCTTCATGTCTTGATGGTGCTATGTTAATATTTTCCATGTAGAAATACATATTGTACGTAGTGTGCAGTTTCTTCATGGTGAGTGCATATTTGCTTTGTGTCTTATATATGCACATGTAATGTCACAACGGTAGCTTGGTTTTACTTCAGTTTAAATTATGTTCATCACCTGCTGTACCTTCCTGGAATATGGCCAGTATGGTTGTCTTAGTGGGTAACGCATCTAAATTGTGCAATTTTGGGTTGGGGAGGGGCAGTAGCTATAGATGACGTGTTCATCTGTCTCTAAACAAATCTGTCCCCTAACCACTGAGAGGGATTATTGGGAGTGACGGGTGCTGTGGACCAGGACCAACAAATCTGCAACACATGTTCTGTGCCAGAAGAGCAGACCCTGAAGTGGAGTATTTTGTTCTCGAACCCTTTTGCAAAGGCCGCACAGCAACCCAGTCAAGACCAGTCAAAGCTCCTTGTTCACTCACATCGAATAGGTCACACCGGGTTCTCGGTATTCAGTGATGTTACCGAAATGGCTTAACCAACATTTTCTTTCTGCATTTAAAAAAAATAGATGAGGGTGCAGTAAAGGGGTAGAAGGGTGCAGGGGTAGTTGGGATGGGGTTACAACTAGAAAAAACAGGAGTGGGTGCCCAAAACCAAAACCAAAATACTGAAAAATATTTTCGGTAAAATCAGCTTGGTAAATCAGTTTTCAGTAAAACACATTTTGGTAACATCACATGGAACCATGTTTCCCACATAATGAACAAGAAGGAGGACACTGGTGCTGGTATCTGCATACCTCCAACCGTTTCAATTATTGCACTCAATCTCCATCAGCCAGAGATGAAATCATGTCCTAGCAGAGTGCGTCAATTGCCAGGCCTGAAGTGTCTGCTGAACGCGGACACCAAATCGAACCTCTGTAGGGTCACTCGCCTATCCTAGCCAGAGAACCGCCACCTCATTGCTTGCACCTTGACTCCCCCCGCCGCCGCCGAATCAACCCACTAGAGCATCACTCAACAACCTCTTTCAGCTGCTAAAACCCGACTTGGCCGGCCAATGTTGAAGAATTCTTGGGATTGCCCCAACTTGCAGTTCTTGAACTTACACAGTTTGACTACACTGAGCACCCTCATTTGGCGCTTCTCAATGCCTGCTTACTACCCTGGCCTCCACAATCTTACGTGCCCGGATGAGCCTGATCAGCTTGTATCAACATTCTACCCAGGTTTGATGCGTCAGCCCCCAGGAACCAAATTCAGGTACTTGACACTGAACTGTCCCCCCCATGTCCACTTAGGCCATAGAGACTGGCTATGTCACAATCATCCCAGTCTTCACTGAGATATCGTTTTTGGTAGTAACTTACCTACCACCCTTGGAACTAAGCTTGAAGTACTACTTACTCAGTCTGTCACATCTTCTCTGTTTTTCCTCTAGGGTGGGTTTTTGTGCAGTAATATATTTTTGTTCTACTTGCAGATGGTGTGTTTTATTAAGGTGTTTATATTTTTATAGAACCCTGTTTGGACATTCATTTTATTTTGGACTGTGATACTGTGTTGTTTGAGTCTCTACTGGTTCACCATCCCACTCCTCATAGGAGAACAGCCTGCCCTCGGCCCGAATTACAACAAAAGACAAAGGAGGTGTATCTCTTAACTGTTCCTGTTTTACCTTTATGACTGTATTGTGTTTTGGTTTGTAGAAGTGTGAGGGCAGAGCAAGCCATTTTGTTCCTGCTCACCATTGTATGCCTGCGGAGCAGAATCCAATTCTTCCCTACACCATAATCCAATGCCTATGACAACTATAAAACATTCAGCCTGTGGCAGTCCCTCTTCTTTTCTCACTGCTCTCAGCTAAGTATTCGATTTGCTTACAGGAGCTTGCTTGTGGTTGTGTTTGACTTACATAGAAGTTGTGGCATTCCTCCATGGCTGTAGGTGTAAAGGTAGGGCGTGTAGCAGCCAGGTTTGGCTTGAAGTGCCTTAGATATGTGCTTCTTCAGGATGGGGCAGCTTACCTCTGGGTTTGAGAATTCTGGTGGGTGTGCAATCATTAAATGTGGGCAAGGGGCAACACTGCTGTGACACACACCAGGGGTGGGTGGCGTTGCTCAGTGAAGCCACTCTGCCATTCCAGTGCTTTTCCTTATTATGAGAGTAAATGAGAGCAAAGCACCCTTGGGCATCTAGAGCAAGCCTGCCTCCCAGACTTTCTTTGTATACATACTTTGATTTGGGCAAAACTCTTTTATTTTCTATGAGCAGAAGGCAGTGTTTCCTCTTTAGTTTACAATATCCTACGATGAGAGGGAGTCAGATCCTTCACTTTTTACCCCCTTTCTGATGGAGAGGAGGAGGAATCGTCCCTACATAGGACCATTTGGCAGGGACATTTTGTAATCTGTGTTAATCCTTCCTTATCTCAAGCTGTGCACAAAGCCTATGAACAGAAAATGGCTGAATTATCCAATGCTATTTAGACATATGTATCAAATGCCATGACTTTTGGGACTCCTTGTAATTCTTGCTTTAGTCATCCTGGGGTAGTGAAGAGCGACATGGGGTTAAGGCCATTGAAAGCCCCCTGAAAGATGAAACACCAGGGACAGGGGGCATCCTGTGGTGATTATCCTTAGCCCTTTAACCCCAGGGGTGGATGGGTGTGAAGCCGTAAATCTCAGAGTGGCTGCAGACGGTCATTAAGCCTGAGGATTGGCGAAAGCTTAGTCCTAGGCTAGAAGTGCTAGGACATTGGTGCGGTCCCGTCACCCAATAACTCTTAAGTGTGTACATTCCAGGATTTGGTTGTGGATGCACTAGGTGGAGATCATAGTCTTGGTGGTAGCTATCCGCTGGGCCATGAGGAGTGTATATCTGAACTGCAGGATGCTAGAGGGAATCCCTTTTTCATTCTAATTCCAGGGAGTGTGCCCCAGGTCAGGTGGCTGTGATTACTCGGGCACCTTCCTGTGGTACAAGATGGAATCTAAGCGAGAAAATCGCATGAGGGTAGAAAGCCCCTGTCCTTGCCTTCTGCACAAAACAGCCCCTACCCCTTCACTAGAGTCTAAATTGAATATGTTCTTCTGGGGTATGGTTGAGATGTCTCCAAGTGGGTGGATAGGGCATGCTAGTGGTGTCAAGATACATTTTTGAACATTTCTAGGCCTCTTGTAAAAATGTGTTTTTTCAGGACCAAATGGAAATTAGTTGCTTGGCCCAGCAGGATGTATACTTCTTGGGATGAAAAACATAGTTAAAAATCTGTTCCAGACTAATACGCTTGGCAGACCCTAAGGAAGACCTTATAACAAAAAGGAGGTAAGGGGGAATATTTATCCTTCTCAACCAAAAAGGCCCCCTGACATAGGCAACCTTATGAAATACATACAGCAAATTCTGGTCAGCAGTACCTTGTCACAGGTGGAGAATCTTACTCTTGCTGTTAATAACCAAACAAGGGAGATACTACAACCCTCCGTACAGATTGCGGAACCCCCTAGTGTGTTGGACAAATTAAACCAACCACTAAATCATAAGATAAGAACACAAATTATATCAAAATACATTTTATTATTAAAATTCATGTTCATTACCAATCAACAATATGTAAAATACCCCTTCAAAAAATTGCTACAATATTGCTACAATAACTCAAAATGGAATATCATGCAGCAAGATCAAAAAAAAGAGAGAAGCACACAGGGATAGAAAATATATATAAACCAAAGCAAGAAGATTCATAACAAAGACAGAAAGTGAATCACTGTCTGATGTCAAGTTATGATAGTATAAGGTTGACCCACATCAAAACGTAAAATTGTCAATTAACCACTAAATCACTCAGTACTTTGTTCCCATTCAACCCAACATGTTTCATTCCTCACTCATTCTCAACACACATAAGTACAGGAAAATTCATCAGGGGTGTGCACTTTAATCTAAATAACAATTCACAAGAATGATATTGTTTAACAATTGAAGGGCTAGATAGACAGCAAAATAGTCCTCTAGTTAAAAAATTCTTATCACTTTGGAAATTGGAAACCCCAAGCGAACACTGCGATTGTCGAGTAAGGGTCTATCTCAGGGCGATTCCAAGAAGCTCTTTCCTGCTGTGGCAATCGGCTTGCCTTAAATCCAGCGAGAAGTAGGAGATTCACCCCTGTGGACAAGAGAATTTAGAGCAAAGAATGATAAGTAGTCTTTCTAAATAAGCAGACTCATTAAATATGGCAGTATGTTGAGCTCAAAGTAGCTTGAGGTTCTAGCATCACAATAGCTAACTGGTACATATGGTTCAAGTTGGTACATTCAAGCCGGTAACAGTGAATCAAGTGGTTGGACATCAGCAATCTTTACTCAGATAATCAGGGCATGCCCATCAAAATAACTACAAGCAAGCGGTTGAGACAAAAGACAGTGGAGATCTCACTACCCAGTGTTTATAGAGATTGCAACGGTAAGGCAAAGGTAGAATTAGCCCCTTAAGGGAAAAGTACCATTTGGGGACCATGGTCGCTTACCTAGATAGGTCGCTTTCACCACATTGATAGATGTGAACAGGACTTCTCAGAGTTTATCTCTTGTGCCGAAAGTCATCAAAAGGGAGGGTCACTGGTCTCGTCCCTAACTAGTTAGCCAGTATTGGTGGTACAGCAGGCAGGTGGAAAGGAAAGAGGGCCAAGTGCATTTCCTGTTGTAGATAGGAAAACATTAGAAACGAATTAAAAACATTTTTTTTAGAATATCTGGCATCAAGACTACTTCTATTTTGGGAACAGATCACAAAGAACTGGGCTGCTATTTGGGCACTTTTACCTCCTTGGAGATTCCCAATCTTAACTGTATGTGTCCGAGGCCTCTGTCCCTCAGGCCCAACAGGCTCCAGACATTCAAAGCCATTTATAACAACCCAAAAGCCTAGGCATATCTTCTATCCCCAAAGGGCCCTCAGAGGATGTGGCTGTTGATTCTGAGGTGCCTTTAACCTGTGTAGGTATTTTAGCTCTTCAGGCGATGATAGGCCCAGTTGGGGGGAGCTTAGATTTCTTAACAAAAAATGAGTTACTGGTTTCTTAAAACCATTGGGTGCTGCAGACAATAGAGGGGGTTTATGCAGAATGTGTTTCTCCCCCATTCAGTTCCAGGTCAGAGCTTCGAGATTTCTGATAAATGGGGATAACCAGCTGGTCCAAAAGATTTCTTGTATATCATCTTTTCATGATGGATGCTCTCGCAGTGTAGAAAGACATAGTGAGGACAGGTGTTCTCAAGGACGCGTATCACACAGACCCATCTTCAGGCCTCACTGGCATTTCCTGCAGTTCCTTTGGGAGGGGAGATGTTACCAGTTTTCCTTCCATTCAGTCTGTTCTAAGCATCCTGGTGCTTTACCAAGCTGCTCATTCTGGAGGTCGAGATTCTCATAGCTCAGAGTGTTCTCTTATTATCTATCTAGACAATTTTCTTACCATGTGTCCCTCCAAGGAGGCTTCATGTTAATGTACACTTTTGGCTCTAGAATATGTAATACATTTCTAGAAGTCCAACTTGATCCACTATCAGTGCATGCAGTTTTGGGGGTCTATGATAGACTCAAGCTGCCCACAGAGCAATTTCACCTGCTCAAGAAGGAGAGCAGATGGTCACTCCTAATGGGACTCATTTTGGTGCGGCAGCTAGCAAACCTTATTGGTCTTCTCTCCTATTTCATTCTGGTGGGCTTCCTGGTTCCCCTGCATTATAGGACTTTTGAGTCTCTTTGCTAGGGTTTAGGCTATTCAGACTGGACCCTGTTTTGCAGCACAGAAACAGAAGAGCTGAGCTTGTAGGTAAGATACCTAGAAGCATAGACTGGCTGAGCAATTTTCTGACTTCCTCCAGTCTGAAATTAGAATCTGATGCAAGTCAAAAAGACTGGCATGTGTGGTGTGGAAGGACATTGACTGGAGGGCTAAGGTCGCTAACAGGGTATTTATGGCACAAAAACCCTTTGCAGCTTCTTGCAGGGACTTTTGGGATCAGGTGCTTTGCAGGCAGGTTCTCGCACTTTGTGGTCTGACTGTTGATGGACAGTGGGACCGTAGTTTGTTAAGTTAATACGTATGGAGGGCCTAGGTCCAGTTCTTTAGCAGAACTGGTGAGTGTTTTTGTGAGTTCTGCCTGAGGTACTGGATCAAGATCCAGGGACCCTTAATCTGGTCATAGACAGGTGGTTTTGACTCTGGTTGTACATCAGTGATTTGATACTCAGAAGTCCTGTTTCTACATCTTCAGGAGCGCTGTGGTCAGTACCATGTGGATCTTTTTGCATCTTGCCTGAATGCTAAGGTTCCTGGATTATTCAGTTGGCATTCAGATCATTTTGCCATGGCAACTGACGTGTTCTTTAGGCAGTAGGTTCAGTGGAGACAATAAGCATTACATCTTTTCTCCATGATGGCAGGAACAGATGAAGAGCGTGCTTGTAGTTGTGATTGCACCCCTTTGGTGGAGTCCACCTTAGTTTCTGCTCAGGCTTCACATGGCCACATCCCCTCCAGTTCTTCTACCAGTCTCCACGGACCTTCTTCTCGATTCAACCTTTGCCCCCATCCACTGTTGCTGCAAGGGTCATTGCAGTCGATCTCCTGGATGGTGGCAAGGGATTGTGGTCTCCCAAGGGTCTTTCCCAGTAAGCTAGCACCCTAATTTGGGGATCGTGGGCACCCGGCTCACTCAGATTGTATGAGTGGGCAAGGAAGGCCCAGGGTTCACATGTGCAGTTCAAAGAGTTGTGATACCTTTTGTATGTCACAGTAGTGCACGTAGTATGTTTCTTGGCAGAGTTAGCTGGTTAATAGCTTCATGGTACCATCAACCCTTACGACTAATCTATATCTTGTTATCATGCTTTCGTGGACAGTTTCGTGATAGAGGAACACGCATTAATCAGCTGATTCTTGAAAGGGATCAGAATAATCCTTTCCTTCCATAAACCATTAAACTATGTCTGTTCTTCACTCTTGTACGGTGGGGTGACTAGTCATGGGCCTTGCTGGTGTCGATGTGTGTCTCTTTGGGGCTCACTGCATGGGGGAGGTCTCAAGGGCCGTTTGGGCTGGTGCTCGACTGGAAGATATCCTTTCTTTGCCAGATCAGTCAAATGCAGGGACCATCAATTCAACTGCACGCCTATTGTACACGCGTTGCCAGTCCTCCTTGAGGGGTCTTGAATGTGCATAATAGGAAACATTCATGCCATGACATAGAATGTCGATTGAGCCTAGTCTATGATGAAGAAAATGAATTATTTTAATGGCACAGAGGCGAATAGTATGCCACCCTCGCTTCCTCACTTATCACTTTTCTTTCTGTTTCCTGGCATACAGATACTTCTCTGGCCAGTCCTTCCATTGACCTGGAGCTGTGTGATCCGGTTGGTTGCGCTGGCTGTGTTCCACACTGGTGCTGATCCCATTTCTTCCACTGGGCACAATGACAGACGTTTGAGGGTTGCATCATCAAAAAAGATGACTGACTGCCACAGGGGGAGGTTTGGATAGGGATTGAGCTATGGTGGACCTAGGAGAGTATGGGTATTGTAGTTATTTCCTGTATTGTGTTGCTGCTGTAGAGACTATAAAGAGAATTTGCGATTCATAATACTTACCTCCATGCCATTAATAGAATCAAAGCATTGCAAGCTAGGAGCAATCAACATTATGCTCCGTCCATTGAGAATCAGACACCATTTCTTGAGATATCACAGGTAGCGAGGGAGATAACCAATCAGACCAAAAGCATGCAGGCATTGATACATACATGTCATGAAATTGCTGTGTGTGGAAAGTGTGCATGGGAAGCAATATCCAGACACTCTTCATGTCCCTGGGTACATTCCTTTGCAGAAATGGTATGCAAATGATGTTCTAGTGCTAGTAGAATTTTGCATTCAGTCAAAACAAAAGCACAGGCTCTTAAGTCAATATCAACCAGAGAGCTTCCAATGCAAAATCCAAAATCGTTGGGTAGTTTAGGAAATGCGTCAAAATAACTTGGCCAGGTACAGTTATTTTACAGCATAAAAGAAACAAGCACATTGTGCACACTATCACATATGTCAAACAGAACATGTGTTTTCCGAGGGAAGTCAGGAAGTGATTTTGAGACCTCTTCCATGCTGGTCCACATGCAATGGCTTCATCCACATGACTGGCAAATGACAAAGTCGAAAGGTCAGGCACCCACGCTTCACCTGTAGTTAATGCTCACATTTACAACACCAACCCATAACATCAGAACGTATTGTTTATTCCCTGTTTTTCACAAATCCCATAGCACTACCATCTTTGTGTAAATTCTTCGTCCAACCCTGAGTCTTTAAGCATGTTGCAAGATATGATAAAATACACACACACAGCACCTTTGGTGGAATGTAAGTGGATCTTAGAGAAAACCATAATCTCAGACAGCTTCTTGACCTTGTAGATCCCTGCTGAGAAATTCGGGTCAGCGCTACTTTACACACACTTCAGTACTATGTCTCAGCGACCATGTGTTGGAAGCATTGGGAATGGCACTGGGCAACTGTCTGGGTGGAAAGGGCCACCTGGTAATTTACATAAGGAGCAGTGTGGAAGACAAGGATTTCAAAGCCATCACCAGACACTGAGGCACCCACTTACAACACAATATAAATGCACAGCACATCAGCCACATAATGCTATTAACCTAAAGACCTCCTTGTGAATGACAGCAAGTCCCACAGGGTGGTGAACTTTGGGGGAAAGTAAAAAAAGATTGTAGCACATTGGCTCATTACTCATGGTTTCCAAGTGGGTTTGGATGCAGCTGACAATGGGTCTAATGTTTTATCTGTCTTGCGGAAAGGTGAACAAATGGACATTCCCTGCTTTGAGTATTTTCTCAATCGTGTTGCAAGCTATTTATTAAGTTTAATAAGCATCATACTAGATGAGATTGTGGTCAAGTCGGTCTGTGCTCTCTTTATTCATTCTTACATTGCTCAACATGTGTTTAAAAAGCTACAATCATATCATCCTTTCCCTTACAACCAACTTAAAACTACAAGTCAGAGTCAATGGAATTTTAATCTGAAGAACAGTTCTACACCACAACCTTCTGTTGCAATCTCTAGCAACAGGTGAGTACATACCTAACACCTCATAGAAGGACATGTTGGCAATGTTTGTTCTTGTCTATGGACTTTTCAAGAGGGTTTATCCCATAGATTAATCAGTGAGCAATGCGCTGCCACTGGTGTACTTGTTGGAATATTAACGTTCTTACATAATATATAAACATGAAATGTGCAGAAGCAGTGCACATTCCCTCAACCTCCTGACAGCATCCACACATTATTTTGAGGAAAAGTAAAATGGAGTACAATCAGGCTTTTATTCTTGGCCCATTCTTTAAGGCCAAGGTTGAAACTTTCAAGCAGCACGTGCATGACAAGGAAAAGCACAACACAGAGGATTTGGCATGTGCAATAAGGCATGCTATCCTTGTGTTCAGAGTGTTTGAATGAGAGATCAAATGGTCAGAGATCATGAATCTAGGGTGGTAAACCACAACTGCAAAGAAGAATGTTCGACATTGCAAATTATTTTCCTCATTTTACACTAGTTCAGGGGTCACCATAAAAAGCGTTCATACAGTGGAAAAGGGTAAGAGCCAAAAGGATGCACTTCTATCTCAGTCCAACATACTGTATTTACTGCTGTCCTCATGCAAACACAGCAAATCCACTGCAGGTCAAATGGTAGATTCCTTTGTTCTCTGCACTTGCTAACTGGATAGTGACGTTCCTATGCAGTTCTACATTGACAAGAGGTCAGCTTGGCCCCCTGTCCATGTTCAATTAGATGTGGAATGACAAATCTTCCCCTCCCTAGCATGAAGTGAGAGCAGGAATTTAGCTCTGCTTAGCTTTTGTATTCAGACTTCTGAGGAAGCCTCAATGACACACGTGTAAAAATGAATAAGCATCATATTACTGAAGATTATAGTGCTAGGGAAATAGCAGGCCCATCGCTTTGTAGACCACAAAATGGATTATTCAGATGATAAAGCCAGCACACGGTCAAGTAGCTTGCCAATGGGCACGGGGTTGATGGTGATGACTTTGACGATGACAGCATTTGCATATATGCACACTTCCATGATAATGCAATGCCTAGTCTTGAAAACTACTCTGGGAAGTTAGGTGCTTAGCACCATTAGAAGTGCATGTTTCCCTTCATCTTGATTCTGTTTGGCTTAATCAAGAACCAACTAGTGAAGCAACTGTCTAAATCATAGTCCCACATTTACACCACACTGAAACCTGGAGTTGTGCCAAATGTCCTTTGGCTATTCCAAACATCTGAGCCGCTGTATCCATTGTTGTACTGAACTCACAAACTTAAGGCTCTAGCTCCATTTAATTGGCTCTAGTTTCGAGCTGAGCACATCTGTATTTGTACTGGTCTCTCCCAGTTTTAGAGGTTTCCCCGTTAGTGACATTCGTTTCCAGTCACAAGATGGTAGAGTTGTGCTTGAGCATGCACTGTTACATAGTGACCGCCAACGCCACATGACTTATCAATCTATTTGGCTCTGCTAACCAGATGAAACACTTTCAATGGTATAGAAATGCGCTCACAAACTGGAGGTCTGCCTCAGTATATGCTGCACTACAACCTAGTGGGGCTACTATCTACATCCTAGTACTACCCTCACAATCTGATGTCATGCCTCAATTTATTGGGCTCTATCTCACAGAGGAACCCGTGCTGTATTTGTAATGGTCTCTCCAAGGTGTTGTTGCCACCTCTATACCTACTCTCTTGCCCATTCACGTACACGAGGGTAGTGAGATGCTCAAGCATGCGTTTTTCCCTGCCAGCTATTGCAGCCATGGAATCCAGAACCCCCTGTCTGGCTGAAGAAAGGAGATATGTTTGCCTTCTTTCTTTCTCATTCTCTCTCCTCTCCTGCCCAAATGGCACTATCATGTACCACTCTGTCAACATCAAGAGGAGACTGTACTCAGAGTGGTGCTAGAGTGGCCCTGATAGTTGATTGTGTAACTGACGCATGATACGTTGGGTCTGCTTTGGGGGCTATGGAAGACATTCAGGCAAGCCCAGAGTCAGGTAGGTATGGCGTGGCTTGCTATTGTTTGGCACATTGACATTCATAACCACTGGAAGAGGGTGCTGCAGTGCAAGGTCTGTGGCATGGATTGTGAACGCCCTTTATACATTTTTTTGCCACAGTGCTTAGGTATTTAATAGCAGCGACCACAGCCTCATCCTCGTTGGTAGCCACATCGTCCCTGCACCTCACAGGTTCCTTAAATTATCAGTTCTGGACCACGGTCTTCCTGCCTCAACATGGCTCCCTCCAAAGGACCAGATTATTCCACCCCGCTTCTGACTGTGTACACTCCATCTGCCCCTCCTCAACCTCTGCCTCCCCCTCTTGGCTGACCATTGGAAACTCTAATATGGAGGTTGAGAAAGGGTCCAGGTCTACATCTTTCCCCTGCCACACCCCTAAATAAAAAGTAAGTTGCTTAAGGTGTTAATGTGTACAAAGAAAAAAGAAAAAAAAGACAAGTGGCAACAGCAACGAAAGGGTTCTTGGAAAACTTAAACAGAAGGGAATGTAGAGAAGGTAAACTAATACTCAGCACATGTAGAATCCCCGGGTTTATACAGGAAAGGAAATTAATTCGAAAGCTTTGTATTTATTAAGTGGGTGACAGGGAGTGACAAGAAACAAGTGAGGTATGAAATGTATTCATTTTTTGGTAATACGAAGGCAAACAGGAGCAGGGGAAAATACAAAAGGGCATGGTTTATCTTTTAGTATGGTGTTTATCAGGAATTAAAGGTACAAAGGGATGATTGCCTTAAATAACACACACAAACAGACACACTGCAATACCATCTGGATCAACAAAATCCCAAACACCAGAAACAACTATGGAACAAATGCGTACAAATATGGATCAACATCCATTAAAACACTGCAACCAACTAACAAACACCTCCACAACTCTCCAATATTCTCTGAAACCAACCAAAAGCATGCCAGCATTCTTCCAAAACCATGAAAGTAAGCTTATCCTGTCCACATCTCTCTCGATAGCCACCCAAAGCCTGCAATAGAAGCAGGAAGCAAACAGGCCCATAAAATGGCTTCTAACCCTGATTTAGAATGCCTCAAGACTCTGATTGGCTGATCAAAGTCCCCTCTCAAATTTCCAGCTTCTTGATTTGCTAGCATCATTTGAACCCTCCTTGTGACTTGAGGTGAAATTCAACCCTTGGTTAACCCTGCATAAATCAAACTGGGCAGGTCGAACCTTCCCAAAAACGGTCAGACCGGCATCAGTGTTTTTTTCCCCATGTTTTGTTGTTGAAGCTCAAGCAATCTATTTATTTATTTATTTTATTTTGTTTATTTGTTACACGCCCAGACCCTCGGGTGTCACGGCGAGGTTATAAGATAGCTTAGAAATTAGTCACATTCAAACATTACATTGGTTGCATTACATGATATAGGTTACAACATATTCACGACAATATACAGTGGCCTAAGTATTCACAACAGTATCCGATGGAAGGGGTCCTATCTTAGTGTGCTAATATTGGTTGAATAACCAGGTTTTTAGCTGTTTCTTAAAGAGCGTGAAGGAGGATGCTTTTTTGATGATGATGGGTAGGGTGTTCCAGTGTTTGGGGGCTAAAGTGGAGAAGCTGCTGCCCCCTGCTCTAGTGGTTTTGAATCGAGGGGGGTCCAGGAGGAGTTTGTCGTTGGATCTCAGTAATCTTATGTTAGTTTTAGGATGCAGAGTGTTATTGAGGTAGATAGGTCCTTTTTTTGTAATGCATTTGTGGGTGATGCATAGTGTTTTGAAAATGATGCGGGCTTTGATGGGGAGCCAGTGGGCATCTTTCCTGGTCTTGGATATATGTTCTGATTTTTTTATGCCTAGCGCTGCCCTCAGGACTTTGTTTTGCAAAAGTTGCATTTTGGCTAGGTTGGTGTTGGAGGTGCCCAGTAGTAATACATTACAGTAGTCCAATTTCGATAGGACCAGTGCTCTGGCCAGGGTGAGGCAGTTTGCTGGGGTCAGAAATTGTCGGCTGAGTGCGATTAATTTGGAAGTGTAGGCCGTGGAGGAGGAAAGTACATTGATCTGTTTGGTCATGGTCAGGCTAGCATCGAAGTACACGCCCAGTGTTTTTACTTGTTTTGACACTGGGATATTGGTGCCGTCGATGTTGATGGTTGAATATTCTGGCTGAAGGGTTGCTAATTTGGCTGGAGCTCCTACGATGAGGACTTCCGTCTTCTCATCGTTAAGACATAGGCTGTTTAATGCCATCCAGTTTTGTATGATGACGTAAATTTTATTGATTGCTAAAGTGTCCTGGTCATAGTTGCCTGTAAGAGGTATAAGGATCTGGGTATCATCCGCAAAATTAGTGTAAATGACACCCATATCGTCAAGTGCTGAGAACAGGAGCTTGGTATATGCGTTATACAGCGTGGGAGAAAGGCAAGAGCCTTGGGGCACTCCTATGGGGACTGGGATGGGGTTGGCTGCTTCTTTGCCTATGGACACTCTGGAGGTGCGGTCAGTTAAGAATGATTTCACCCAAGCTGTGGCTGCCCCAGAGAAATTGAATTCACGGGCAAGTGAGTTGCAGAGTTTGTCGTGGTCCACCAAGTCGAACGCTGCTGAGAGGTCCAACAACAGGAGAATGCAAAGTTTCCCTGAATCTCTAATGGCATCCATCTGGATTTTGAGGTCCAAGAGAGCTGTTTCAGTGCTGTGGTTGGGCCTGAAGCCTGATTGTCTGGTGCCGAGGAGCTGGTTAGATTCTAAATGGGTTTGAATTTGGTTGTAGGCTAGTTTGTCGATGATTTTGAGTAAGAATGGGACCGTGGTTATGGGGCGATAATTAGTTGGAATGGTGGGGTCTAGATTTGATTTTTTTAGAAGTGGTGTAACCCAAGCTTCTTTAATGCAAGTCGGAACTGTATTGGAGTTGAATGAGGCATTGACAAATTTGGTGATGAGGGGGGTCAGGGTGGGTGCACAGGCTTTGACTAGTTTGACTGGGACAGTATCTCCTTTGCAGTTGGATGCTTTTAGTTTGGAGATAGTATCGAGTACGAGATTGTGGGTGACTGGTGTGAATTGGAAGGGGGGTTGGAGTTCTCACTGGAAAGGGTACAGGGGTTAGGGAAGGGGGGTTTTTTTGTAGCTAGGAGTAATTTTTTGGAGTTGATTTTGTTTTGTAACGTAGTGATTTTGGAGGCAAGAGCATCTTGAATGGAGGTACACCATTCTTTGCTTGTGTTTGTGGATGTGACGGTCGGAAGTGGATTTTCAAGTTCTCTAAGGATAGAGAAGAGCTCTTTGGAGTCGGATGCTGCATTGCTAATGCGAGCATTGTAGGCGTTAGCTTTATGAGAGATGATAGCTGATTTGTAGAGGGTATTTGCGTCTTTGAATGCTTTGGCTGAGTCCGGGGAGGGATGTTTATTATGGGCATGCTCAAGAGAGCGTTTTTTCCTTCTAAGGGCGATTAATTCCTCGTTGAACCAGAAGTTAGATTTTTTGTTGAGGCGCCTTAGTTTGGAGGTTACAAGTGCTATGGTGTTAATCGCTGTGGAGAGGCATTTGTGGTAGTACTCAGCGAGAGTAGTTGGGTCATTGCTGAGGATTGAGTGGGTATCTAGCAATTTGTTCAAGGTGGGGTCGAAGTTCTCAGCTGTGAGCTTTTTGGAGTTTCTACTTTCGATGATATCCATAGATATGTTCTTGGGTGTGCAAGGGTCGTCACTAGTGATAGTAAATTCTATGCAGAAGTGGTCTGTCCAATTCAGTGCGGTAATCGGACCTAAGGTGATGTTGGTGTTGAGGGTGAGGATCCAATCAAGGGTTCTGCCCTTGGTATGGGTGGGGACATTGACGTGTTGGCAGAAGTTCATGTCATTTAGTGCCAGGATGAGGGCGGTTGCTTTGGTGTCTTGGTTATCATTAAAACCTAGATTCAGGTCACCAATGATGATACATTTCGTTTTGGGTTTGAGGAGGGGCGCCAGTATTAGTGGGATGTCTGTTTCTGGGTGGCTGTTTGTGCAAGGGGCTCTATAGATGACCACTATGTTAATTGTGGTGTTTTCATTCAATGAGAGTTTGGCGAGTAGTAGTTCGTACCCTGAGATTATTTCAATGGAACTTGATCTAAGTTTGATAGTGTTTTTTGCAATGATGGCCACACCGCCTCCTGGAGTGGTGGTTCTATCAGATCTGAGAATGGTGTAGTCTGGTGGAATAGCCAATGCTAGCAGAGGGCTTGATGCTTGGTGTAGCCAGGTTTCTGTGATTACTAACATGTCAAGGTCAAGTTTGATGATGAGGTCATGAATATCAATGGCGTGGGCTCCAAGGGAGCGGGCATTGATGAGAACATTTTTGAGACTAATGGGAGGGTTGGGTTCCTTAGTGGGAGTATTTATGGTTGGTGGGCCACTTAGTGGAGTAGTTTTAGTTGCTCTAGGCTGGGTGTGTTTGTCGTTTGTTGTGTGGGCCGTGGGTTTGGGTGATCTGGGAGGCTGGGTCATGGTAGTGGGGTTGCGGTGTGGTGGCCTTGTGCGAGCTCTTAAACGGGGTGTTCTCTCGTATCCTAGGATAGGGTGTGTTTTACCATTGCTTCAGGGGTTGAGGTGTGCATGTGGATCATCAGTGATGGTTGAGGTGGGATGGTGTTCCTTACTGGTTGCGTAGGAGTCCTTGAGCCTGGAAAAGAGAATGGAGGAGGATGGGAAGGGAGGTGTGGTAGGGAGGAAGGGGGAAGGACAGGGGATGGGATGGTGTCTTGGGCAAGCTAGTTTGGTGAGGCCATTACTGAGGGCGAGGAAGTGGGTGCCAGTGCACGGGGTGTCCGCTCGGACAAGGCAGAAGGGGAACATAATGCGCAATATCCAACTTAACATAGCTAGGGATATAGGGGGTGGTGTAAAGTGAGGCTCGGCTCGCTTTATTGCACCAATTGGGCTAGATACAGTAGTCAACAGTGAAATACTGTTAGGCTAATAGCAAGAATCCTAGGGGGGCCTGTGGGCGGTCAGGAGCGACACAATCGTAGATACACAGCTGTGCATGTGGTGGCAGGCACAGTTGTTGCCTCACAAAATACTCCTTTGTAAATCAGCCACTAAACGCTCTATGAGGGACCTCGTTCATGTATTTAATCATGGTGACAACAGACTTTAGAATGGATGTCCAAGACAAGCCGTTTCCAATCTGAAATATTGATTAGAGGCAACCATTATAGAAAACCATAGAAATAGTTATGTAACTACTGTTGAGTTGGAATACATATTGCATTTAGGTTAGCAAGTGAACTAGTGATAGTTGACAATCAGAATTATGAGTTTTACAAACGAATTAAGGTTCCTTAATCATCGTTTAACTCCTTGGTTTGATCATGCTTAGCTTCTTAATCAAAATCCCTTACTTCCAGACAGCATTATATGTCTGGCTCCAGCTCAGTTGTCCTTAAGCATGTGTTCACATTTATGAATGTTGAAGAAAAGACATTAATGGTGACATTTCACAAAATATTGGACAGAAATTGTTCTGAATGTGACTTTACATGTGCATTTCAAGCTTCCCTTTGGGACCACCTCCATCATGCTAAGTGACTGTTGCACCCTTCATGTCCCCTCTTTATATGCAATGAAGGTACACACTCTGAGGCCGAGTGCACTGGAGCACATCACAAGATGTCCTGGCCATCTTAGAGTTGCTCGTGCTCCCACATACCTTATTTTAAGTAACAACAACGTAAGCAATCTGGAACAGCCATGAGAATCTCTGCGATCACCCAGGTACAAATGTAATTAATTCATTTTGTCATTTGTATAGCGCCTTTCACCATAATTATGGTACCAACGCGCTTGCTGTTTGAACGCCCTTGGAGAGACCAGAGTCCAAAATTTGGGAGGATTGGGAGATGCTATTATGTGTGTGTTCCAGCCATTCCAGCCACAAATCCTCAGCCGCATCATATTGTCTACCTATCAGGTGAGGTCCAAGGAATAAGGTTCTCTTCTCGGTCAAACCCGTACAAAACAGAGTAAGATGTTTTAGTGTTTCTTGTGCCCCCTCTAGGTGACAGAATCGACAAACTTCTGGGGTTTCTTTAGGGTGGTAAAGTGCCAGGATTTGGTGGGTGGTAAGTATATTCATCCTAGATCGCATATATTGCCTCCTGTACCAGGAGTTCGAAAATTTGGTAAGGTATTTGGGGAGGGAGCCCCAGGTCATGTCTTCATCTTTCATAGCTATTTACAATCTATATAGGTTTTATTCTTTGATTGTTTTCACCCAATCATCGTGCCATAGCTTCCATTTTACCGTGGGCCAGGTTGGAAAACAGATCTTCTATTTGAAACTTCCATATGGGCGAGCAAGGCTAGACAGCTATTTTTCCATTCAGTTGAGAAAGTGATTTTCTTGGAATTCAATGCTCTTTCCAATAATTGAGAAGGTTTCGGGGTGTCCAGAGCCTTGCCTTTTCTGCACAAGAAAAGATTCTTCCAGGTCACCTTTGCATTTAATGAGATCAAACCCAGTTCAAATCTGATGAACTACATCGGGATCTGATTAGGAAGTTGAAGGATTTTCCGCCACAATACTCCTTCAAAGATGGACAATAGATCCAAGAGGTTAGTGGGAAACCCTTGGCTATGTAGGTAAGAGCAGGCATGACTTTTCCCTTAAAGAAGGCCATAATGGGCTCCAAGGAACATTTCTCAAACTTTCTATGTAACAATCTCCCTTGGATGATCAGGGGGTTTAGTTTAGCTTAAAGGCCCTTCTGGCGTGGATGATCAATTTTACTGTTGTTGATTAGCGAAGCCAGGTAAATTACTTGATCAGCCACTACTAAAGGGCTTCACTTAATGAACAATTTCGGTATTCTTCTAGGGCCATGACTACGATCACCCAGGATCATAATATCGTTTTTTTCTGGTTTTATATCAAGCCAGTTTTCCATTAGGTAGGCATCAAATGCATTAATACTCAGTTACAGCCTGATAGGTGTGAGGCCCAACAGAACAATGTCATCTGCATAAAGTATATTTATCACTGGTTCGTTGGACAACTTGGGTGGGTACAGTCGAGCTTTTGGCCAAATTTCCTTAAGATCTGACAGGAACAGGCCAAATAAGGTTGGAGCTAGTGGACAACCCTGTTTTAAACCCCCTGAAGTGCCAATTGCCAGGGACAGTATGCTGTGAGCCCCGAGACGAATGCTGATGTTAGAATGCTCGTAAAGGGATTTAGTAGGTTCTTGTAAATCAGCCGGACATTGGCAGGACTTCATTTTTGTCCCGAGTAGGTGTTGGTTGATGCTTTCAAAAGCCTTTTTTATGTCTACGAATGCTACACAGATTTTTTTCCCTCGTTAAAGGATTTGGCTTTAAGTCGGTTGATCACAAAGAGATTTATTTCAGTGCCAACTCCTTTCACAAATCCAGTCGGCCAAGGTTTATCTATATTGGATTCTTTCACCAAACATTGAAGATGTTTTAGAAAGAAGGCAGCAAATATCTTGCCCATTGAATCCAGCAGCACTATTGGGCGACAGTTAGAGGGGTCATCTCTAGAAACCTGTTAGTAGCACTATTATCGCGTAGCGCCATGAATCCAGGATTGTACCCAGCTTCAAAGATTTTAGTAAACAAAGTGTATATAAAGGGAATCCATAATTTTTGAGTTTCTTTGATCATTGAGTTCAAAATCCCTTCAGGTCCCGGGGCTCTTGAGTTGTTGGCCTTTTTAATTAAAAGTTCCACATCGAGATGGTCCAATTAGAGTGCTTAGTCCCGACCTGGCTTTACTGTTGGTATTTGAATAGGGCTGACTTTTGGCTTGAGTAGCTGCTCATAAAAGTCAATCCAGATTTTTTCTGGGACTGTGTGAAGCAGGTGGTCACCTCCTCCCAACCGACGACCATTTAATGGGCACCAGATTGATCTGGCATCTTTGTTAATGAGGGCTTGGAGCATCTGTTCAGTGTCTATTTAAGTCAGCTCAGCTTTGATAAGCAACAACCAGTTCTTAAACCGTTGGTTCCTTTTTCTTATTTCAATTAAGTATTGGTACTCACATTTCTTCGTCATCTGCTTGACATCGCTATTTAAACGTTTTTTTTCGAGAGCTATTCTTTGGTTCGAAACATGTCTGTGAGGAATTTCCAGAGAGAGGTTTGGTTTCACGGGCCGTTTAAATTCCTGCAGCTGGGGGAATTAATCCATTCCCTCATCTCACAACAGCATATCTACAGCTTTGTTTGCAAACCGAAGTATATCATGCTCAGACATACAGAGATGTTTTCTCCCTGAGGCCAGCTCTAAGTCCACGATATAGGCTTTTGGCTATCGCCTGGTCCCCCCATTCCATGAATATTTGCATAAAGCATGGTCACTGGTGGTCTTCTTAATTACTTCCAGTGAAACTAAACTCTGGATTAGTTGACTGGAAACAAACACATTATCTAGTATACTAGATCGAGATCCATTAGTCCATGTTGGTTTAGCTGGACAGCAGTCAGTTATTTGGCCACTGAGAATATGCAGATCGAAGGTTGACATCACGTTCCGCTATTCTTTAACTCTCACCTCTCTTTGGCTTCTGAAATCCTATTGAAGGGAGGAGAGACCTGTTTTTCTGACGCATCGACAGTTTAGGTCACCACACCTGATGGTAAAATCCGTCTCAGATAGAGTAGTCCAGTGGTCAATGGAGGATGCCAAAAATTCTAAGAAATGGTCCTTAGCTAAAACGGCCGGTTTCCAGTATGATCAGTAAGCCTTTGGAAACTCCTTCAAGGAAAGTA
Organism: Ambystoma mexicanum; assembly: GCF_040938575.1. Lineage (NCBI taxonomy): Eukaryota > Metazoa > Chordata > Amphibia > Caudata > Ambystomatidae > Ambystoma > Ambystoma mexicanum. The sequence continues at coordinate 931,177,087 of NC_090941.1, forward strand.
TCGTGCAAGCACATTTTTCGTAGAAATGGCAGGGACTTTCGAATGAAACTGTTGCAAAGCCAGACCTGTTTCTCACAAAAGTAACTAAGCCCACCGAGGGTCGACCTCTCTCGCCCCCCCATACACAGGGGTGAATTGACTAGTAAATCCGTTGAGAGAAGGAGGCTCCCAGCGCCACGTTTCCTGTGGGCATAGAATATCCAGTCCTCCTTCAATTATATCCCTGTCTCTGGAAGTATGGGGCGAACCTCTAGAATTCCAGAAGGTGACATTTCGCAGAACAATTTGTGGCTCGTCTTTAGGTTGAGTCGCTAGAGTGCCTGTCATCGCCGGACCGATCTTTTGGGCTGTAGATTTGCCAAATGTGTTATTTATCTTGATTAAGTGTTCTTCAGAATCTGAGGTCATTAACGTAATTTGTAAGGTGTCTCTTGAGCCTTTAGATGACAGTGCAGATGGACCAACCATCAAGTTTTTAACCACAGGGCGGGAAGCGCTTTAATAGTGTTCCAGCTAAGAAGACTATCCTCGCTGTTTGTTGATGTTTCGCAATGGTTTGGTTGGAAAGTGGGGTTCCGGCCACAATCATCTCGATGGCACACTAGCGGTAGCAAGGGGCTGGTGGTCACAACAGTCAAACCCCATTGGAAGTATCATATGTGCCATCTCAAGAACCAAAGATTTCCTTCTTTGGGAGGGAAGATGCAGTATAATGCTGTCTGTCGTGTGCTCATTAGGGAAGTCGACAATTAAGATGTCCTCAGTTTTGAGGAATCTTAGCTAAGGCACATTGTACAAGAGACTCATAACATTTGCTCGGTTCAAAATCAGGCCGTCTCCAGTACTACCTTTGGTGATGAGGGTCACAGGCATCTCTGAGGATGGTTATCCCACTGTATCACTTTGTTAGAGGCAGCACAGTTTCTCTGCGGGTTCAGATAAGAAGATATATTCTTTTCAAGATGCCTAACATATTTTGGCATTAGATAATCTTGGGAGGAAGTATCAGCTACCGTGGCCTGCTGAGTAAAGCCATTTTGCCATTTTTGATCTAGAGTATGGAAGGGAGTTGTGGATCACTTGGCTCTGCGAGAAAGATGTAAGTCTTTTGGAGGACATCTTTGAGGTACGGTGGGCAGCCTTGGAGACTTATTGTTGTCAACGCCCTTAGATGAAAGAGACGAAGGTGATGGAATTATCTGTAAACTAGGGGGAGAGAGCGCTGTGAACGCTTTTTCAATGGCCTAAGGCTCAGAGTGGGAGTACGTATAGCAGTTTAAATATGCTTCTAAGATATCTTTGATGATTACAGGTGAGCAGTGTCCTCTTGATTGGGAAGAGTCTGGGTGAAGATTGGATTTATGATTCTGAAGCCAGATGTTACCAGTGCTTATTTTCGTAACCTGTGTAGAGGCTGTTGGTTGAAAAATCTGGCTTGTCACACCATACTTCTTAGGGTTCTGGATTTGGTCACCGACTGATATTTCGGTTTCTTCACTTGAGGATGGACTCCATTTTTTTTCTTTTTCTAGTTTCCTCTTTTTTGTGTGGCCAAAAATGCTGAAGGGATTGGGGCCTGCAGGTTTCATCACCTTAGGCACAGAGATACGAGGATGAAAGGATATAGTTGGCGAGTAATAAGGTTGCTTATTGTCAGTAAGGTCAATCACAGATCCCGCCATGGGTTTATAGATTTTTGCCGGTATAGGGGCCAGTGGTGTTTCTTCAGGTGCAGCCTCTGGCGGTGTAAGTGGATCCTCCAGAGCAACTTTCTGAGAAGCGGTCTCAGTGTGGCATAAGGCAATGGGTGAAGAGTTGATGGATTAGCTCACAGGAGAAGTGACATCACTTGTATTAGTAGGAGCTAACTTACTTTTGTGGACCATTGTTTTTAGGTGAAGAAGGTCCAAAAGTGGAATTAGCAGATATTTTATATCAACTCTTTCGAGCTCTAGAGCCTCTTGGATCTCTCTCTGTATCCTGTTGGAGCATGAGATTTCCTGCTCTACTCTAGACTGCAACAATGTAATAAAGGATTCAATTAATATACTTTTCGAGTGCATAAGAGCTAGGCGAGTGGATTGGTATTTGTTAGAGTTATTCATAGTTTTGTAGAGCTTGACGAAAGGCAACAGAGAGGCTGCCACAGCAGCTGTTAATTTATCAGAAATGCAGTCGTGAGATGGTAAGACTTATTTGCTAGCAGCTTCTGTCAAGCTAGATCGGGAAGAAGAGGGCACGTAGAAGTTGGTGGTAAATTTGGCCTGGGCTCTTTAATAAACAGAGGGACAGAAACAGCCTCTGTCGCACAGGTAATGAGACTCTGTTGAGTTATAAAGTTATAAGATTAGAGAGAACCAAAGCTGGAGGCTGCTGTAATGCGTTTTGAATTTCATCCCTCACATTATCTTATTTAATAAAAGAGGGTGAGATGACTTGATGCAATACCAAAGATAGCCACCAGGAGGCATGTATATCCTCATCTGGGGATGCAGGACAGTCTTCATCAGCTCCAATATTGTAGAAGCTCCGACTACCGCGCCTGCATAATCGGGCACAGAAGCGGGGCTAGCTGATCATCCCCAGACAGATGGTCGTCCACTGCACCCACTCCAGCTGGGTGCACAGCGGGAGCCGCCACCCGAGTGTCGGACTCCATGTCCTGATCCACCAGAGGTGATCCAGCTGACAAAGCCATCAACTTCAAGGAAGGGAGGGTCGGGATGGCGTCACTTCCCACTGTTAAGTTTGGGTCTTCAAGAAGACCGGGTTGTTGAACGTAAACAAGCATCACATTTTTTCCCTCTAAAAAATGTACATCAAACGCATTGGTTTTTGGGGTGCGGAGCACCCCCCCTCCCCAAACCCTTGTTTTTTGCCCTTAAAAATCTACCTAAACAAAAAATAAGCCTTTACCCCCCAAAAACATGCATTTGATGCAAATTTTTTAGATGTAAAAAATTCGATGCAAATGCATTCCATGGAATGGCTTTCAGTGCAATGACTAGATACCACAATGGGCACATCTTTCCTCAGTGAATGTGAGGTGTTGGCTTCGCTCTGCAGGAGCTCGGCATCCGTTAAATCAAGTCCTGTATTTCAGTTGCAGAGGAAAATGATACTTCGTGCTTAGATCACTGTTATTAAAAGAGGGGGCAGAGCAGGAGGTACTCGAGGATGCAAAAGAGTAGATTTGGGGAAGCGTTTACCTTTCAAAACAACAGACAGTCCTGCACATTCAGTACCCCTGGAAGCGTCTTGTAACCAGGTCCTAGCGTCTTCTAACTGTTCCGTCACATCGTTGCCCTTCCCTTTAGTTCCATTTTTGTCCTAGGCCAGTGTCAGAGGTGATTGGGCTTTGGGGGTTTTACACGACAAGGGGGACGCTTTGAACACAATACTCAGAGAGCTCACCTGTGATTTTGACTGCAGTAGACACCCACAACTGAGGAGACACCGACCTTTGAATGTGTGTCAGTGGCTGCCACAGTATAGTAAAGCCTTTGCACACAGCATACCATGTGTCATTTGAACAGAGGGTTCATGTAATGTGTCACTTGTTAGATTTAGGCAGTATCTCTTGGCATAGTGAACCACATACCGAACCCCTAAATTAATATGTCTTCTTCCTTACTTTTCCCGATCACCAAGCATTCATTCTTTCTTGCCAGGATTAAAAGGCACACTGCAAGTTCATGTCCAAATCCTAGACTCTACCTTGGAACTGGACCAGCAACATTAGTGGTCTGACACTTAAGGTTATCTTTAGGTCGCCTCTGAACAGGTGTCTGAAGATGTCCCTATCCTTAGCCCTGAGCAATGCATTGTTCAGAATAAATATTGTTTGAAAATAGAAACTCTTTGGCGCGGATGCAGGCTCAGTTTCCAGCTCAGGATGTATTCATCATTCACTGGATCTATTGCTTTTTTCCTTACTGGTCGATGGCATTCAGGGGATGTGATGCGAATGTCTAAAAGACAATTAGCAGCATGCGCTCCCAATTCATATTGCGCTGCAATGCAGTCAGAGGATGGAGAGGCCGTGTTAAGACACAAAAAAATGTGGACCTGAAAGAACACGTTCGATCACCTTCCCTCGTGCATTCCAATCATTTGTTTCCATCCACAATATTTTAGCACATACAGCTCATCTGTCACTCACCACACTTCACTTGCTGGTCATTGCAAAAGTGAGATTTAAGTGAAGAGATTACAACTGGCAAAAACAGAGGTAGAGAATTAAATATTACAGATGTGCGAATGTGGCATTTATCGAAATCTTATAATTAATATACCTTTGTGTATCTGAATCACAAAAGACAGATTCTATTCCTAAATCATGCACATTTCACAGTGAGAAATATTTTTTGTTCCACACGAAGCGTCAGAAAGACAGAAGCAGGCATTCCGGCATTGTAGCTGGCATCACCATGCACCTCGATGGCACACATCACCAGCCGTTTACGGCCTAGGTCCATTCAGAGAAAAGGGGGGTTCAGTCGAACATGTGCACAGTGAAAACATCTGGGCGGATTTGCACCAACAAGACAAGTTGGGGACAAATTATTGCAGATATTCCTTTTTTTGGTTTGATGTGAATTCTTCCAAATGTTTTTGAAAAATGTGATGGAGAATGGGCTCCGCTTGGTCCAAAAACCTTGTATGTATCACCCATGGTGCATTGCAGCCTGCCACATTTAGAAATCAAAAGCCATCCATTTTGATTTTTGATGCAAGAGATTCCAGCGATAATCCTTTGGGAATACGAATAAGGAAAGTGCTCAAAATTATTTTTGGAGGAGGGAAAGGAGAGGTTTCACATCAGGGTTCGGATGGGGAGAACCAAATAGTTGCAGATGGCGTGAGAGCTTGTTTCGCAATCAAATTGTTTCATTTTACCACAGGAATCACATATATAACCACAGGAACAACGTAAAGCACTTTCTGACAGAAAAATGCATGATGGGAAAGAGTGTGGAAAATAGAATAACATGAGGGGGTCAGATGGTATTTTCACAGTGGGGGAGCTAAAAAGGGGGATGGCTGCACATGTAGATTGGCAGTGGGGAAGGAGAAGTCTTGTATTAATCAATCAAGATTTTCTCTGGTAAGAGGCAAACTGCGTTTCCATGGGAACCATTCTTGCAGCAATTTTTTGAGGAAAATATCACATGATTGAAAGAAGGAGGAGAAAGGGAAGGGGTATTGGCTACTGGTCTCTGGTGTTTAAGTATAATGAATGACAATTGGAGGCCCAGCGTGGATCCCGATCTATTACCCCAATTGGTTAAAAGTGGTAGGGGTCACAGACGTAACCCATATCCATCAGCGAGGGGCGAAGGCTGTGGCAGTTCAATGATGGGTGAACACCCTAATCAATGCAAAGTGGCAGGAGCTGTTGCCAAAGGCAGGGAACACAGGCCATGGCCGAAGACTGGCCAGTCGAACATGAACATTTTCAACTGAAGGTGATATGGGGCACGACCATTGGCCGCGGTCTGTGGCCATGACCAGTGGGGCATGGTCTTTTAGCTGAATTATTTCAATATGTACAGTGGCCGTGGGTGAGGACCATGGCCATTGCAATCTGGTTATATTACAGGTGGAGGGATATAGACAACAGCCTTTTATCCTAATTGTTGCAGAGCGGATAGCGACCACATCCGAAGACCACTGCAAGTGGTCCATGGATATGATATATCATAACAAATCCATACAAATTCTGTTAAATAATTTTGCTAAGAAGGAGTTAAGATATATCAAATGATCATAACAAAATCAATGAAATTCGGGAGTTTTGGGACGTGATGAGAAACAAACCTGGGGTCCCGCCTGTTTCTCGGTCCATCCCCACATACATTGAGAGCTAAAATGTAATCATTGCTGAACTCTACCTGGAGAAATCAGAGTTAATATTGTCATCAATTTCCACACAGCTGAATTTCATGGGTTTTTGTACAGGTGCGATAAAATGGTTAATTGATTCATCTTAACTCTCTCCTAACTGAAGAGTTTATATATCCCAGGCATTTAAATGATCAGTGCTTCCAACATACTGGTGTTCATTTCATCATTCTTAGGAGGATGAAAGTTTGAAATGGCTATGTTGTCATCAACTCAGGGTAAGCATGTCCCACGCAGAGATTTCTAAACTATAGCAGAATACACATTTAATTAATGAATGCTTTTGACCACATACTTAACATACTTGGCTAGCATAAAGCCTAAATGTTGAATTGCAGTATTCTTCTCACTTTGATGAATTTTGATGTCATATTTTAGGAAGTTGTTAATAGCAGGGGAAAACCGGGTTGCACTTCACTAGCTCAGCGTGACTGCTTGTGTGCATAACTCTGAAAACGATGTCACCCTTTGTGGATCAATGGTGTCTGCTTGATGTTACTTAGAGAGTTTTAATGTGTGTGTTAGTGTGTGCGTGTGTGTGGCTGCCACTTTGAGTCACCGTGCTTAGTGGCCGCTGAGCTCTTTGGCATTCCCCCAGGCAGATGTAACTATCAGAGTTGAAATGTTATTCCTCGTCTGATGGCTTATCGATCTGAATTAGCATTCGCCAATAGAGAAACTATATCACCTGCCAGTTCTGCTTTCCATTAGAAGCAGAACCTATTTAGTCATCTATGTTGTCGAAGTTCAGGATTTGTCTGCTAAAGCAAGGCAATTTGACTGCGTACAATGGGATTAGGCCTTTTAATCAAAATTTCATTTATGCGGCTGACAATGTTCATTTGGAGCCTCTGTCCAGGCAGGAGGCTGCTTCTCTGTTCAATATTCACCATCCAGCGACTTAACAGTAAATGTTGTTATTGTCTTGCTGAGGAGAGATTTAAAGCAACAGCTCTCTTTATTCCACAGACTTGCTTGCGCCATTTTTCAAAACGACTGTTCCTTACTGAATTGGACCGCATCCATTTGCAAATGTGATTGGCAGAGAGGTGCAGAATCTTCCTGATATGTGTTGTCACACTTTTGATTGCCATGGCCAATATACCACAAACGAAATATACCTCAAACGAGCGACGTTCCAATTAGATGACCCCGGCACTCATTTGGTGTTTGGCGGTATTTCCTCGGGAATTACTGTCAAGCTAACATGCGTATAATGCTTGCAGCAAAAATGAGGGCATGGGAAGGGTCCACATGACTTTAAATACTGTAAACACTTCCCTTTTCCCGTGTCCCAGTCTCCACGGATACTGACATATAAGCGGATCTGGTATTTAGCACCGGCAGTAATATTACATTTGATGATAGTTTTGTATGGAGGACATTTTCTCCACCCAAAACTTGAATGTTTTGGAGTGTTTCAATTGTGAAACTCTGAATGTTGCAGATCTGTATAACACGTGGAGTACATTCACCTAAATCTAAATGAGACCCACCGTGTTTGTTTACGCAGACCTGCTGAGCCAGAGCCGTTTTTAGATGTGAAGTGACTGAATGTGCGCGAGTGAGGGCATGCCTTTTCATAGCCTATGCATTTGTCGCTAAAACTCATCATTTACAAAGAACCATATTTGAGTCAAGCATGCATCACTCCATTGATTTCCGAGATAAGCAAAAGGGATTGACAGATGTGCTAACCAGGGGCGTTGCTAGGTTTGTAAATTATCTGGGGCTAGAGCCCATTTCAAGTTTGGACTTCACGTAAATACATGATCTGAACGTACGCACCAAGTTGCGATTTCAAGCGTTAATATTACTGGGAAAAAATAAAACTCTACACAGAGGAATTAAAATGACGAATTAAAAGCCAGGACCGGCAAAAACAAGTGGGTAGTAGTTTGAATTCCAATAAACCTAGTAACGTTGTCAAATTGTCTTCCTCAGCAGATTACTACTGTGAGTGAATTTAACCCAAGTGACCAGGCCGAAGTAAAGGAAGTTATGATGCTAGATGGGTAACGAGTCATTACTATTTCACATCCTGGCATGGTATCAGCTTCCGAAACAAATCCAGTCTGTGTCTGGGAAAGGGTTCGGGGGGTATGAGTCTCCTAGCACCCTCTACATGGCTTTGCCCTTGGTCTAGGTAAACCACACGCTAAACAGGGCGGACATTGCCTAGGTGCAACTTCACACACTGGTGCCACATTCTGTTGATGTGGATTCTGAATGATCATTATTCCACCACTTATTGTTTTTGGACTTGTGCCCATCCATGCAGCCTTCACACCCTCCAAGGGAGAGGAAAAAAATGGGTCCTGCAGGTGAAGGAGAAAGGAGTGCAGGGAGACAGAAGCTCCTGGCACTAGAGGATGCATGTGGCAGTGTGTTAAATAGGCACATAATGCCAGAGTGGCTAATAACACCAGCGAAGCCACGTGGTCTCACCCAGTGGCCCACAATAACACATTTTGCCACAGACCAAAAAGAGCCTCCCTAACGATCCACCTTCATCGCTGAAACACTGCTGAGGATGTAGCCATACTGCCCACCTCGATCAGGCACAGGGTGGACTGGCCTATAGGGAACTATGGAGATTTCCTGGTAGGCCTCTGCACACTGTGCCTCTTTTGTCTGGTAAACTATTTTATTTCCAAATGTTCTCATAGGAAGAGGGCTGGGCTTGCTGAAAATGTGTAATATGGAGCCACGTTGAGAAATGTTTCCAGGGTCTCTTGGTTCCCAGTCCAACCCTGACCAGGCATCCCCTGTAATGTCCTCTGGGGGTCCAAAGCAGGGTAAAACAGCCCAGGGCCTGAGGGAACAAATTAAGCTTCTGTAAGGCACCAAGTGAGCAAACCAAGCATACAGTCAGCCGGCAAAAAATAAAATAAACGCAGAGATTGTATCTCGATGTGGTCAATATATGCATAAAGGCAATGCCTTACATATTTCCGACTTCGCCTTGTCTTTAGAAGGTGCCTCCCTACGATCACAACAATAAAGAATCTATTTAATCCAAAAATACCAACAAGTTTGCTACTTCACGACAGTCTGTGGGATGTAGAGGAGCTACTCCGTCAAGGTTGGGGCTCGGTATGAAAACGTTTGAAGAACACAGATTTAAGGTAACCTGCTGGATTACCCTGCTACAGAAGCTGGACTTTCCTCCTCACTGCTCATGTGACATGAATGGCATCTGGGTATCCATAGCTGACTCCCCTCATGTACACACGCACAAGGTATCGACTGCTGTGCATTGTGCACACATTTTACACACATCATGCAACAAATACAGACTCATCCTCTGTACAGACAAGGGGCATAGCATGTCCAGTGTGCTGGAAGTGCTTCTCTGTCAAGTCTGCCATTTCTTTCCTGAACCCCTTGTTTGGCCTTGTCCTGCTCTGCTGCCCCCTCAGCCAGTTTGACATGTCTTCTTTTGAGCTCCACTTCTCCTATATAACGTTGCCAGGAGCCAGCAGCCAGGCTCTGCACCTCACCCATGATCGGTCCCCTCATGGTATCACCTTCACCATCATTGCCTCCCAGACCAGCATCTATGCCATCTAGCTGTGTGGATGCCCACTACTGTGACACCCTGCTGTGGCTGTCCCTGTGGACCCAGCTCCCATCCAAGCTACAGCCCCACGTTCATGGTCCACCTCGGCCGTCTTTTCCTGGAAGCATGGAGGCGACTATTTCAGTGCCATCCGCCATGTCTCCAGTCTACTCAGCAGAACGTCCATCACAGGTGCTACACCATAGGCATTGGTTGGGGGGCAGAGGGGGAAGAATATGTGGCATCCAATTCTTTATGGTCAAAAGAGGTCAGAATAGTTGTAAGGGGCTGGCATAGTGGGTAGCATTGGGAACAGTTGGAAGGGGCTGGCATAGTGGTTAAAGGTCTGGGAATAGTTGTAAGTGGCTGGCATAATGGGTAAAGGACTGGGAATAGCTGTGAAGGGATGGCATGGTTGGTAAAGGACTGCAAACAGTTGTAATGGGCTGGCATAGTGGGTAAAGGACTGAGAATAGTTGTGAAGGGCTGGCATAGTGGGTAAAGGACTGAGAATAGGTGTATAGGGCTGGCATAGTGGGCAAAGGAATGGGAATAGGTGTGAAGGGCTGGCCTAGTGGGTAAAGGACTGGGAATAGCTGTACGGGGCTGGCATAGTGGGTAAATGAGTGCCCTGTTTCACAAACAAAGAACTCATTGGCTAGAAACAATGGAACTACAGCAGCTCCCCAGCAGCATGTACTCTCCCTGTGTGATGGGCGTGATCTTCATCCGGGGCTACAAGCAAATGATCCAGGGTTATAGCCCCTCTAGCCCCCCTAGCGATGCCCCTGGTGCTAACCGTATTAGTTGTGGCTGATACTGAAAAGCAAAACAGGTGTAAGAAACGTCTCTGTGCAGGGACCAAGCGTCTGGAAGGCCTTCCCCTTAGAAGTTTGTATTATTTCGACCTGATGGGCTTCGGACTAGGGCTCAAAAAACGTATTGTCTTCATTTTCTCCTTCCTCTTCTGACATATATTTCTGTAAGCAATTCAGTTTATGTTAGACCAGCTTTTCTCGTTCCTTCATCAAATGAAACCAAATGTATGCTCCTCTGCAACTGGACCAGGGACTTTTGCTTCTATTTCTAACTACATTAGAAGCACTACCTCCTCGTTGGATGCCTTTGTACTCAGTGCTTTAAGTGGGGTAAGAAATTGAGGGGGGGCCCTCGTTTGGGGGCGTGGCATCTGCTGTGTTTGTGGCCTAAAAGTGCACAAATCATAGTAGGGTGCGCAAACAAATATATAAATGTAGTAGAGCATTTATATATTTGTATGCGTACTAGTATGGTTTGTGTATTTTTCAAGCCTTCTTTTATAAACATAGAAATGTTACATATTTCTATGTTTATAAAAGGTGGCTTGAAAGTGTACAAACCATAGTAAGTTACGCACACTTGTGTGCTTACCTTACTATGGTTTGTGTACTTTTCAAGCCACCTTTTATAAACATAGACATTTGTAACATATTTCTATGTTCATAAAAGATGGCTTGAAACGTACAAGCCATCTTTTATAAAGCGTTGAGGACGGACAAAACCCAAGGTGGTTTTGTCCGTCGACAAAGCTTTATAAAAGATGCCTTGAACTGTGTACGTTTCAAACCGTCTGTTATAAACGTAGAAATATTTCTACGTTTATAAAAGATGGCTTGAAACGTACACATTTCAAGGCATCTTTTATAAAGCTTTGCCAATGGAGAAAGGCGCCTCGGGCTCAGTGATCTCTGCTCTGAGCAGAGATCACTGAACCCGAGGCGTCTTTCACCCTCTGGGAACCCGCGGGCTCCGTGATCTAATCTGCATATTAGATCATGGAGCCCGCAGGTTCACAGAGGGTCAGTGACCTGGCGAGGGCAAACAAAGGAACTGTAACTTCCCTGATGACCCCTCAGATGGGGGGTCATCAGGGAAGTTACAGTGACTGACAGAAGTGCCAGCCAGCCTCAGCGACGCTGCGGCTGGCTGGCACTTCTGTCCACTTGCCGAACGTTACACTGGCGGGCGCATCTCCCGTCGCGGCTGCGGCCGTGGCGGGATAATGCGTCCTGCCATGGCGTGGTGGGACCGGGGGGCCCCGGCAGGGCCCCGGCTCAGCCCCACTTTCTGGAGACTGGCGGGGCCCGGCCCCGGCAGGCCCCGGCCCACTTAAAGCACTGTTTGTACTAATGAAGACTACGGGACTCTAGGAATGAGCGGTTCAGTGTACACTACTCCTGCACATTAAGACCTTGTTGCAAATCATGACAGGGCAGCACAGTGTTTCAGGTTGGAGGGTTTGGAACTCTATTCTTTGATCTCTATTCTTTGATCTTATTTTTTATTTATTTTTTGCATTCATACATAGCCCTCCGAGCCTGAGGAAACCACTACAAATAATACTAATCCAAACAAAGGACTCACTTTCCAGTGGCCAGTTTCTTGAAACTTAAAGGCATTAATGAGATTGAGGGTGAAGTCTGGAACAATCTTTGACACGTTTAGGTATAATTAGAAATGGAAATGGAACAGAGAGGCTCCTCAATTGGTGAGTAAGAGTAAAATCCATCCATACATGCCAACATGCTCTTTTGCATTTGGAAGACTCTGTAGCCTGGAGAAGACCACAATGTTATGAAATGCTGCCTTCATGCGGTTGATGGCCTCCTGAGTGATGGGTAGGGAAATGTATTCATATGCATTGCAGAAGTGCTTTGAGGAAAGACCAAAGTAAAGGCATTCTGGAAAATGCCACGTGACATGATAAAAGAATAATGAAATGTGCTGTCACACAACAGTTGATGAATGACCACAACTGCAGGAGTCTGATGGCTTGGCACACACGCATTGCACTTTAGATTACAGATCATAAGGCTTCCAATATGTACCCAATCTATCTATCAAGGTAGTAAAGTGTTGTTCTTTTCTGGCATGTCGGACTGCAGGGGTATGGTCTTGGCCAGTGTTTGTCAGCATACTACATCCTCCTGCTCCTCTGTGTGGTCTGCTGTATCTGCACCAGCTTTTATTTTCCTCAATCTGCATTATGTCATCCTAAGCATATTTGATGAGTACTCTCTGGCATGGATGGCCACCTGGCTAGGTTTTGAAAGTCCTAACGGTTTGTGTTTTATTAATAATTAAATAATGTAGGCAATCCATCTCAGAAAGGGCGGTCTGCTAATCAGACTATTTCTTGATCCTGGCCTCTTTGTGCTCCCTACTCAGCTGCATGAGGGTTACATAGCAGTTTTATATAGTGCACACATAGCTGATAAGCAAGAGTTCAGCACAACAAGGGTGTACCAACCAGGATGCAATAGTATGGATGCAATTGGATAGAAGTAATAGTGATGTAGAGTTGGTAGGATATTAATACACAGAGTATAGGGTCCCAGTTAATGCTGTACAAATAGATAAACAAATATGGTCCAGCCTCATATGGTTACCTAAATGCATTGTTGATTTGAAGCAGATGTTTTGAGCTAGCCTTCTCACTTTGCCTTTTTCTCGGGCCACCTCTTAATGCCCTTTGTGATTCGTTTCTTGTAGCATTACTTTTCTGCCCACCGCCTTTACACATAAGGCATGTTCATGTTTTGAGTTTCCCTTCACTATGTTGCTAATTATTTTTACGCCAATCCGCTGCATCAGCAGCCAATGCATAGACTACTTCAGGACTTCTCAAAAGATGCAGCTTTTTCTTAGTTTCTTCAAACGAGTGTTGAAATGTGCTTTTATCTCAACATTCATTTGTCAAAAATGAGCTTGACTTCCACTGCAGCCAATGGAGATGTGGCACTAATCATTTTCTTTGAGTTCCACTAAATGTCATCAGTGATGTCATGTATGAAGTAATTATTGATCTCACCTGTGGTCATACGCTTCGCAAAAGGGGGCGAATAGTTAAGGTGGACTTGCTCAAAATACGATTGCTGGATTTCAGTGGTTTTATTGAATTGAATCTGATCACCAACTCTCTTTACCAAGGTTTTTTTAACTGAATTTCAAAAGTTTTATTACTATGTATTATTCACGTATTCAGTGAAAAAACTTGGTTAAAGGGGCCTAATGATTAAGTTTCACTAATAAAAACCTATCAAATTCAGTGAACGGTGCGTTATGGTTTCAAGTAAAACCGGAAAACTATTGAAATTTGCCAGTTATGGTAAACTAAGGAACCATACCCCACACCACCACTGTGCACTGCTAAAACTAACACCCAAGTCATCAAAGATGACATGATAAATGTCATTGTTGAGGCCCCTTTAACAAAGTATTTTTAATGAATTTTGTAGGTTTTTGTCAGTACATCATTAATCTGCTACAAGTTCCTTATATTATACTCACCCCCAATGTAGCAGCTGTAGATTCCACAGACAGCACGGTATTCTGCCGACACAAGGTAGCATTCACAAAGCCCAGAAGCACAGGGCAGAACAGAAAATGTTCTACCTATCAAGCAGCAAAAACATAGACATTAAACTGCACCCAAACATATCTTTTTGTACTTGAAAATGTACAAATTATTGTTTATTTATGACACACAATATAATGGAATGCACCAAGCATAAACCATGAGTGTAAATATCATATTATCACTTCAATACAACTGTTCATAGACACCGACATACACCAAGCACTTATTCTAAAATAATTTCTCACTAAACAGTAAACAGTGGTTAGAGGAGAATTTCCCAAAAGAAGACATGAGTGACAATAACATCTCTAATGGTATAGAATACATCTTTTAATATAAACAAATAATTTAATTTGTACAGAACTCACTAAAATAAAAATAAAAAATGTCTTACAGTGCACAGTTGTCGTAAAGAAACTAAGTCCAATTTAATTATACACAATCCCAAGAGAAGCACGATCCCCAACTGCACATAATCAAATCTTTCACTTGTCTACAAAATTGGATGAACTAAGTAATAATTTTAAGGAACTTTTACAATATGTCAAAAATCATGCCATTAAAAATGTTTCTTATCACTGTCCTTCTTGCACCTGTCCTGCTTTTCCCCAGCAATCACCCCACCAAATTCCCAAAATTTAAATCAAAGACGCTTTGATGAAACCTCACTTCCTTCCTCCCCTGATCATTGTCGAACCCTCCCATTTATGTATCCCTTTCATAAATAAATGTATTTTTTTAGACTATAAATGTGTTGTACATTGTTGTGTGATATATATATTTTTTTAAAGACCCATTATGAGTCTGTGGACACTACGACAGTCCGGGGTGGTCGCACTCAAAATCGAGGGCCCCCCCCGACAGGTGCAATGTACTGACATGTCTGGTTTCACATGATGCACTTTTAAATAGTCTGCAGACACTGTGCCTATTCTATGGACACCCACATGCATGCTCACTGCGATTCCCGCCCGATGGGTGTCCGCTGATGGCCATCTGGGTCATGGGTATCCCCGGACATCATCATGTGACAGCACCCTTCTAGCGTGAAGGCGTGTCCGCGAATGGTGTCCTTTCCGCAGATAGTTGCAAAGTGCATTTTCTGCCAATCTAGGATATGTCAAGCTGAAACTTTACCCTTCCACTGCTCCCAGACACAATTTAGCTTCATCTGGCAACTTGTTACAACTTTTAAGGCCTATTTGTGACTCAGTTGTCCGTGGACAGCATGACCTTCAGTGGACGGTTCCCCAGAAGGGACTCACCCATTACTTTCAGTCAATCTCAATATGGCTATCCAGGAGAGAGCTTCTTGCAGCACCTGCTTTGGAGATTACCTGCAATACTGCATTAATGGCATCTGCTATGGCCATTCCTACCCCCAACCACCACCACCACTATCATCACCATCTTGATTGCCTGGACAAGGGAAAAGGCGTGGTGATACAGATAATGAGGATCAAGAGGAAGATGAAGATGAGGTGGAGGAAGACCCTATCTCCAGTACCCGGAGTGAGCCTTAAGTGTATAGATTTTTCACAACAGTTGGAAACATGCCAAAGACTGTTGCAACAAAGGTTTGATGCACTCAGTGCAAAGTTGTACTCAGTCATGGAAAAGCAGAGCTGTATTTCTACGGCACCACCTCCATATGGCGCTACACCAGGTCTGAACACCCCAATGCTCAGAGGAAGGCAGTACCTTTCTTAGAGAAAAGTAGGTTGAAGTCCTCTACCACATCTTCTTCAACTGCTCCTGTTACCACAGAGGATAGTACGTTGGGGCAGAGGATCGAAGTGGCAGCCGCACAGGCAATACAGCACGCTGTTGACCTTTACCTTTCGAGTGTCACAGTGCTATGTTTGTACTGTGATCCACAGTTCTATAGGGGGGAGCAGTTGCGGAGTGCTTTTGAGACTGCGGTCAAGTAGCATGAGAAAAACTGCCACCTACCTTGATTAAGGCCTGCCCAACATCTTCCTCTGTCCACCAGACCCTTCATCTCTGTGGTTGGTCCCTCTTCCCTCCCTTCCCTTCCCAAATGTACCTTGCCTATCCTGGGAAAAAAAGTCAAAAGAAAACAAAAATAAAACATTTAAAAAACGGTTCCTTTAGAATCCACATTTTCCAGTTTAAAAATAGAAGTGAGAAAAAAAGTTTGAGGCTCCTTTGCAGCCTGCATAGTCCATGGAAAGAGTGGAAGTCTGCAGACACCTAAAACATTCCAGGTATGGGATAGAGGCATGAAAATCATTTTAATTGTTTTTCACTCAAAAATGGTGGCTCTTAAAAGAACCTTTTTTGTCTTTTTGATGTTTACATATTTTTTTGATTATTTTGTTTTAATATGTGAAACTAACAAAGATTCTATGCAATGTAATTAGTATGTGTTCACAAAAACTGCTTCAATGCATTTTGAATGTTTTCCAGAAAAATCTGGTTGCCCACATCAGTTAGATGCCCTCCATCTCTCCCAGAAATTTTGACAATATCAAATGTAATGTTCTCATTATGGAAAAATGTCATGCCAACATATAGCAAAAAAGCATACGCAGCTTTATTCATGTTGCGCCTTGCTTTTTCTATTTGCAGACAAAATAAATTTGAATGCATTCACATTTGTCTCTGAGCAATCCAAGAAAACATTATTTTGGAATTTGGAAACATTTCCATCAACTTTCCAAATGTCTCCTTCATTGTAAACTACAATGAAATTCCAGTAACATACCCAAACTGTTCCCACGGCAATGAAGAACAATTATGTCCGGATGTTTTTAGTAACCATATTCTCACAAAACGGGACCATGTCCACCCACTTCATCCCTCACACTCCATACCATGACACTTCAAATTCATGGAATCCAAGATTTTCACCCAATCCACAGTGCTCAACATAGACATTGAGCCAATGTCCCCCAAAATCAATACACTCTGCCTCCTCAAAGACATATCCATAGTAATTTTCAGTGCTCTTAAAATTCCTGGAAACAAAATGTCTGCTATCCTCTCTTCCTGTACACCACACAAACGAAACCTGATTGGCTAATCCCCTGATGTCCACAGTCTCCAAAGTCCCCTTTCATGCCAGAAACCCTTAAGAGACCTGGATGTGCCAGTGCCATCCGTGGACAACCGCAGTGTCCATGGACAGATCATCCAATTGAAGGGGGTGGGAAGGTTTAAACTTAATTTAAACAATTTATTGTACAATGGTGGTTCTTTAAAGAGACATTTTATTCAGTTTTAAATTTTGTTTTGCTTTCCAGATTTCTATTTCCTAGAACTACTTACAGATGTTGTCATATGTTCTGTACATCTTTTTCACATAAACTTTTTTCAGTGCATTTTGAATAGTTACAAGAAACATCTGATTTCCCAAATCAGTAATATTCACTCCATCACTCTGAAAATTGTTTGCGCCATCCAACTTGATGCTTTCATTTTCAAAAGATGCCATGCCTACACCATTCAAATTAGCAGATACACCTTTATTTACGAGGTGCTTACCTTATTCTAGTTGTGCACAAAACACATTTGGGCATCTCCATACTTCCCTTGGAAGTATTTGTGAGAAAAGAAAATCTCAACTCAGTTTCAGTCATTTATTCTGTAGTGGTGGCTTTTTTTTGGGGGTGGGGGATTTGTTGCCATGTGCTGTAATTGCAGGATCTCCATACACCAACATGGTTGGGTCAGGTGTCGTTGAAAGCTGCACTATTTCAACTTGATCTTTTAGGAGCCCGCTAGTCAGGGTGCCTGCAATCAGTTGGTCCCTCTTATTTCTTCGTGTCACTCTTTTTCTCTGCCAGCTTTCCTTGGCTCTCTCTAGATGCTGTAGATGAGTTTAATTGCGGGCACTCAGATTTCTGGGTGCAACAGGGACATCCCGCTTTTCTGTGCCTCCTTTCTTATCTTTTTCTTTTTATTATTCTGCAACTGTCACTTTTTATGGGTCAGTTAGCTTAACAGTGATAGAACAGTTAAGTCCAAGCTGTCATTAGATTGTGCCGGACTTCGAGGTGGAATGACAATCGGGCAATCTTCTGCTGACCCCACTTGCATCTCTGATTGCTGCCTGACCCCCATTCCTACTCAGTTCTTATGAATCCCTTACAAGCGGGACTCCATCCCTTCCTGTAGTAGTGCCATTTGCTGGACATGTTTCATAACTTCGTTGTGGGTTCTGATGCACAGATTAAGCTGAATTTTTACTGCAAGGTTTAGCACATCCGTATGACACACCTACTTCCAACTGCATTGAATGCTCACCCAACCCAAGCAATTTTTTCCAGCTGCATTGTCTGCAATTCCATCCTGATGATCTCCCTTCACCTCGTTTTCTAGAGGACACAGGGTTGCCGGTAGAAACATCTTCTTGGAAGTGGAAAGCCAATCATCAAGTTCTTGTGGTTCCACTCGATGGGGCGCATTCTGAAAAGTTCCACTTGAAGAAAGAGAACCAAACATGGTAGATGGAAAGTCAGCAGTTAAACCCCTCAAACCTCAACCTCTGCCACTTCTCGTACTCCTTCTTGGGCGGCAGTTGATCCAATCATTGTGGCTCTTTTGTAGCCATTTGTTTTACCAGGTTACTTGTTTTTAGTCTTGCACAGATTATAAACTCTTTGTTAGTACGGTGCTTTATGAGGCATAGTTATTATGGGTAAGGTACACAAACCCTTGGTGCACTTCCACCCCGACCAGTGCTGTGCTGGTAATATCAGTATGTGCTGGGGGATTATGCAGCTGATTTTTTTTCCCAATCAATGTAAGTACAAACGCCTAACTTTCGTAACTCCTCGAAGTTGATAGTAAATCAACTTCGAGGAGTTACGAAAGTGAAGGTAAATGATTCCCTGCAATGTGAACTGTCATCTTCAGGGAACAGGACATTCACTTTATGTAGCTCACAGACTGCCTAGACCACACAGTATGAGCACAGTCATTAAGTACAGATCTCTTACCCGACCTGAATACAACAAACTCTAGGGCAGCTTCTCCAGTCACCTACTGGCCCCGAATGGCTGGATCAATAGAAGACCAAGATACGCTGCTCACCAGATCCCCCACACCCCAAAAACCGAAACACACTGTGCACACTATGCGCTCCATGTCTGTTGGTGTTTAAGAGTCTGCCTCCAGGCAGACTTGAAAATGGCAAATGAAGAAAGACTTCCTGCAAAAGTTCAGGAGCATGCACAATGACGTCCAGACACTAGGCAACACTGAAACACACTGCACACATATAGATATAAAAACAAAGGAGAATACTATTCCAAATGTCACTTTGGCTTCCCTAGACGTGTTTGCAAAAATATCACAAGTAAATAGATAAATGTCTTCCGTTGGACACAGCGTCAAAGGCAAATCCGCTAAAAACATATACAACATTAAAAGGGATGAAGCATCCAAGTATGTCAATGATTACAATGCAATCATTGCCCTCTTGTGGACTGCAAACATAGACATACAAAATATTGGAGACAATTCCACTGCAGTTGCAAGATATATCACAGCAAAGCTGAGAAAATAGAGCTAAAACACCTTTAGGTGACAAAACATTAATCATAAAAATTGTACAGCTTCGGTATAAAAATGCTCTCACATAGAGAATGTGGGTGCAACGAGGCTGCAGACCATTTAACAAGTACAGCCATATATTGCAAATCTGAACACATTGGGCCTCATTACAAGGCTGGCGGCCGCGGAATGAACAGTGCCGGTAAGGTACCAGCACGGTTCATTCCAGGCCGCACATTATGAGTTTGCTCATGGGTGGCGGTATGCACGTCTGGGCCAGACCAGACGTGCATATCACCACCCGCGAGCAGACCAGTATGCTAAAAACAGACCCATCATTAACGGGTTCGTTGTTAACATCCTCCCCATTCCCATTGAGCCATATGAGGGCTCGAATGGAAATGGGAATGTGCCGGGTCCAGGTCCTGAAAAAAGGGAATTACGGGCCCGCAAAAGTCAGAATGGCCCGGTAATTCCCTTTTTTCGGGACCCAGACCCGGACACGAGTTTGGAGGCAGCCATGCCTCTAAGAACGGCATGGCTACCTCCAAACTCGTAATGAGGCCCATTGTCTGGATAAATCTTGGTCCAGGTTCATCCCAAAAAAGGAATACTAAAATCCTACCAAGAGATACAAACAATAGCTACAAATGATCCCAACAGTCATGGCATTTTAAAAAACAATTAAATTGACACATACTACCCAAACAGAAGTGCTGCTTTTGAAAACATGTGCTTAAATGACCTACTCCTACAAAAACAATGTCATACCAGATGGGAAAACTGGCACCATTAAGTCTCAGCTTGTGAAGGAAGCGAAGAAAGATTTACCAAACCCAGCCTAATTAATCGTAGCAAGTTATTATTTAAATCTCTGCAACATAAAGCGCTGTATTATATGGCCTACAATTTCAGAGGTGTAACTTTACACCAACTACTCCTCCTTCCAGTAGAATACCAACAAAAATTAGATTACTACAAATGCAACCACACACCAAAAAGATCTATTAGCAAGTCGTTTTTGGCCTAGCGTTTGTCATCACTGAAAAGCCACTGACACTGACTTAATCTGCCTCATTAAATCCTTGAAATGCTTGAAATGCTCTCTCCTGCTTACTGATAACTGATAACTGAACACAGTTAATAAACAGGCATCCCTCCTACAACTACCATATTACCCCTATTGTACATGATATTACCCTATGGAATGTGTTTGTCCTTTCCTCTCTCCTGCCCTCGTTCTCAAAACCCCTTCTTTCAATCCATGGCTAAGGTCTGGAGACACCCTGGTGAGGTCACAATATGCCACTTCTTGTACAAGATTCAGGTGCTATAAGACTACGATAGTGATGGTGGGTTATCTCTGAATATTGGTTAACATAACACTTGTTTTTCTGCTTTCAGACAAGTCGTTACTGATCAGATGATTCTCGCCTAATGAATCACCTCAAACCACCTCACCTGATGCCTTTGTTCATTTGTGCATTGGTCAATCATCAGATACTTCAAGCTGCGTTGCACCATGAGTGTTTAGGCTTAACCAGCAGTGTGGGGATGCCAGAACCTTCCGAAACTGTTATCTGTATTTATTTCTGGAGTCTTCCCCGATGATGTACACTTCAACAGACCCCTTTTTGTATTCTGTCCTGGGCTTCATTTCTTTTCTAGCTGTAACCCCGTCTCTCCTCTTTTCCCCACTCCACTCTCTACTTTGCTTTCCTCCTTATCAGTCTGCCATATTCTGTTTCTTCCTCTTTCATACTCTGTTCTTATCTGCTTTTCCCTCTCTGATATTGGCTGATCTAAAATGCCCTCTGTTTTCACATCTGCCCCCTTCAACCACACTCCTATATCCACCTATGTTGTGACTTCATAGTCCTCTGCCTTTGCTTTCCCTTCTCCTTCCTCCAACTTTGATCTCAAATTGAATGATAGTAGATCAACTTCTGGAAAGTGTGTGGGGCTAATGTTCGCACATTTCCCTATGCTCACTGCCCGACATACACATAGACCTGTGTAATCGCGGTGGACAGAGCCTACAGGTGCAGACCTTCCAGTCATATTTAGTTGGGATCTGACAGGTGGATACGCAATGCATGTCAGAAGAGGGGGGGACCTTCCTCCTGCCATGGCCAGCATAATTAACTATGAAAGGCTCCATGGATCTGCCCTGTCCATGGGCCTCATTACACGGACGGCGGAGAACCATGGCGCTATTAGCGCCATGGTTCATGCCAGTAAAATACCGGCACCGCCTTGGCGGAAATGGGAATTACCGCCCCATTCCAAGGTTGGCGGGGCGGTAATTCCCCCTTCCACCATTGCCCTTCCCCATTCCCATTTTTGCCCCATCGGGCATAATGGGAATGGGGAAGGCGCTAATTACGGTACCGCAAATTGCGGTACCGTAATTAGCTCCCTGGGTCCCTTTGCGGGTTGGTTTTTAACGCCTGCAAAAAGCAGGCGTTAAATCCCCCAACCCGCAAAGGGACCTCGTAGTAAGGCGGTAAGGATTTACCGGTACCAATATTTTACCGGTACCTGTAAATCCTTACCGCCATCCGTGTAATGAGGCCCCATGTGTTTACCCTCTGTAGATGGTGGAAGCAATTCATTAACATACTAATAGAGTATATTTCAAACTGGCCCACATGAGGCCTGGCTGCAGAGGCTAAAACAAAGGAGACAGGAAATCCCAACACCCTGTTAATATGCACTGTGTCAACCTGAAGCAAGCTCCTGCCTCTCAGTATCAAGGGCAGTGAACGTTCACGTCTTGGAGACTATGTATTTACAGTAGGCAACTCCCATGGGGGCCCCCATTCAGAAGGTACGAGTAGGAGAGTTTAGACAAGTGCTTGGACAGAGGTCAAGGCAGAGGAACAGCATGTGTAAATGAGCAAGATTGCACAAAGCTGGATGGGGTATGGTGAGCGATGAAAGGCAGGTTCAATGATATCATATGATACGTCATTTATAATGTGCCTGTACACAAGTGTTTCTAGGCGGGTCAAGACAATGGAGGGAAAATAGATGGAGGACAAGCCAAACAATCTTACTAAGCCTTGTGTCATGCAGATTGTGCAAGTGTGAGAAACAAGAAGTGCAAGGGGAAGGGGAGGGGGAGGGGGAAGTGCCTGGGGGAGGGAAGGGGAACAGGGCAGCAATGCTCTTCATAGTGCAGCCAGTGCCGTAAAGCTATGGGTAAGTGAAAGGAGGAAAGGGACTGTAGAGGTTACAACTACAACCCATGAGTGAATGGTAGGCCTGGAGGCAGTACAGGAGTGACTGATCAAGAGAGAGCCTACTACCCAGTGAGACTCCAAGGGGAGTGAGGAAGCCAGTCAGTGCAGCAGACAGGTCAGTAAGGCAGGTCAGCAGGGGAGAGAGAGAGAGGAAAAGCAGAGGAGAAGAGGAACGTTTTGAGCTGCTTCTGGAACTTCAGGTTGTCCGGCTCAAGTTTGAGAGGGGAAGGGTGGCCATTCCAGAGGGAGGCACCTGCAGAGGTGAGAGATCAACCACCCAATCTCTGTCTGGAGAAGCATCTGACCCATAGAGAGTTTAAGGTAGCTGAGTGAAGGGCCCGAGAAGAAGGTATTTAAGAAGAGAGCGTTAGATGTAATTTGGACCCTGGCCTCAATTAGCCTTACGGACAATGCAAAGGGTCTTGAACTTGATCCTTGCAGCCACTGGGAGTCAGTGGAGAGATTTTAGGGCTTCAATGGCATGCAAGTTTACATTTGGGTCTCAGAAGCTGACAAATCCATACCATAGTTGGGGGTGCTGCTGGAATGGATGGCTTTTTGAAGCCTTAATGTGTTCCTGTTAAGGGCATCTCAAATTCCCAAACAGACAAGAGGAAACAGAATCAGTCTAAACCAGACTCAATGACAGAGTAGACAAAGTACACTGCAAAATCCAGCTTTATTCACATCAAGACAAATACAGAAAGGCATAACAGTATTGACACATTGTTACTCTCAACATCTACTCAAAACATACAGCTTACTTACTACAAATGTGTCATCAAGGACCTCATAACACCATTTCAGCATACGAAACCTATGGGGACTGGGTATAGGTTAGTGGGTTCGGCTACACAGAGATTCTATATGACTCCTCCTGGAACAATGCCTATATTTATAAAGGTAAAAACAAAACCTCTCTGTGACAAGTGTTTGCTTGGCATATTCCTTCATGGATGGTGTGACATTAAGGATTTTGATCATTTGGGCATTGGCTCATTGCTAACCAACCTTGGAGACTTGGCAGGTCACCAGGATATGAGCCAGACATAGAACAGGGGAAGAGAGGCCCATGGACCATTCTTCCTTCAATTAAATGTTACCATCCCGCATTCTCAGGCCAAGAGACCGGGAAATCCCTTTGTACTTGGCCTTCAGTGGCATCTTGTGTCTACTTGTGCATGTAGGGATTATTGCAGGTGTCCTTTCCAATGAACAGCCAACTGTTCTCCAATTATGGGTCACGTGCGTTGGGACTGTGTCTGAAATAGATTTACCTCCAATTTATTGAGGTTTTAGATAATATTAATGTGCGTTTCATGTTTTCTGTTGCCACCAGGTACACTCTTGAGTTCTTCTTCATAGAGTGTTTTAGACTACTGTTTTACTGCACCTGGCTAACAAAGGCTGGTTGTGCTCTCATAAAAATGTAATTAATATAGGAGTATACTACTTGTGTCTTGCGAATTGCTATCTCGTGCCTTTGTTCCCTCGTTTTGATCCTACCTTATTTCACTCGAACTGTGGCACTAATTGTCAGGCACTGTCTGGATTTCTGTGCATTCAGCCTTTTCAGTTTTCTTGAGATCTTGAGGCCTCTGCTCATTCAAAGACATGCTGTGGCTTCCATTCTTAAGAAGATGGCTGCCCAAGTACACTATTGCTTCTGTGATTAGAGAGCTCTATTTGTGTGTTGTTCATGATGCATTTACCTTGTACATTGGTCATGTTAGTGTTTTTCATATCTGTGGATGCAATATTAATTTTCTTCATGTCTAAATGCATATCTTAACTATTGTATGTGTTGTTGATGTCAAGTGCATACTTCATCTCTACTGCATGCACTATTACTATTACAGAGTTAGTTTAAAGGTTTTTTACCATCTTTAACTCACATTGTCTCCAAACCCTGCTGCACCAGTGGGAGACAATGGCGGAATGGCTGTCTCAGTGAGTAATGTCTCTCACCTGTGTGGTATTGATGCGGGTGAAGGGCAAAACCTATGGATACCGCATTCATCTGCCTCCCAACATTTCGACTAGACGAGGCAGTAATGGTAGCACCTGAAATGTCTCCTTCTAAGTTGTACAAGGAACTTTGTTACACCAGATTAAGTTCTATCATGTAAACTCCTTATTATGTCTCCATTTGAGGTGCTGCACATAACAAAGAGAAATCTAGCATTGATGGATGACCTTAATACTGTATGTCTCAGCAGTTGCAAAGAAATGGGGAATGGGAATGAGAGCTTAAGTGACCAGCAATATTAATGAAGCTTCTACTGTCTCCCAGCCAGTTTTGGGGATGGGAAGACTCAACGACAAAGGCAGCCTCCCCAGTGGCTACTTAAATCCAGGAACTATAAGTATGCATACATTGACCAACATATAAAAGTACATTGGGATTTTGCAGAAAGGCATTACATTAAGGGGATACATGGAACTATATAGCAGGCTGCACGATAGACAAACTACAATATGTCTATAATGTTATGTCCTGCCAATGGACACATGATATGCTGTTTGACACACATAACACGTGAGTATGAAAAAAAAAAACATTAAGAATGAACAAATTATCTGGCAAGAATGTATTTAGCATCAAAAATATAATATGAATGTTTCAAGGCTGTCCCCGGTTGATTAAGCGTTTCCCAGGCATGGAGCCTACCTCTGACCTTTTTATCAACAATATTCGAGTGTGTATAAACGGAAATGCCTGGTTTTACTAAGGAACGTTTTGAAGAACAATGTCTCATATTAAAAATCAGATTTATAGATGGAGGCTACGGTGAAAAACACATTAAGGGGGGGATGAACAAAGTGATAAACGTAGCGAAAGTGTACTCACGTCAAAAGAAAAAGATACAGATAAGAAAGACAGATGTTTGTCTATTGCAGCACACAGCACTCACAATCATCAAATTCACAGAATTCTCCAAAAACATTTGAACATACCTAGATTGGACAAAAAACTACACACCTGCACAAGAGAAAAACCAAAAGTAGCTTTAAAAAAGATGAAACACTAAGAACATTATTGGCACCCCGTTTCTTATGGGATATTCATGTAAAAAATACTGTTCATAGTTGGCTTTAACAACAAATACACGTTTTTTTAATGTGACAATTGCAGCCAATGTACATTTATATGCTCTTAACAATCTAGTGGTATTTTCAGATGAATTGAGAGAGAGAGAGAGAGAGAGAGAGAGAGAGAGAGAGAGCGAGAGAGAGAGAGAGAGATTTAGTGTGTTATTCTATTTTCACATCAGGGATGATTCAAGCTAATCTCATTTTTCAAGCATTTGATTTTCTGCTAGAGCTCCTTTCTTATGTAGTGGTCATTTCAGTATTTTGCAGTCAACAAGCTAGTATGAAAGGAACGCATACACATTCTACCGTTTTGCTCTGTTGCATGAGAATGATGCCTTTGTAAAGTGGCAGCAAATATTGAGATTATTGCCACGCAGGTTGTCTTCAAAGCTCTCCAGCGAACATTTCTATTGGATTGTTGTTAGGAGTAGCAGCTGCTACCCCTGCCAAACTCACTGGCACAACGCTGGCGCTGCCCCTTCAACTCCTGGCTTACTAGCCCTCATAGTAAGATGTCAAAGAGTGATTTATTGCTCAGAGAATTGGCTTGGAAATAATCAACTTGGTTTCAGCAATCTAGGTGTTTTGGGATCTTTCACCATTTCAAAATGATGACTGTTTTTACAATGGGAGCCAAAGCCACAAGCAAATCCTGAAGGAGTGTAGGTTTGGCCATTTGCATAAGGAAACTAAACATTATTCTCAATGTTGCTTCTTGAAACACGTGTGTATAGGCGCGTTATAAATGCCATGTCATATCATATTAGAGCGGTTGTCATTAGTTCGTTAGCTCAATTATTTCTGAATAGAGACTTGGATTCCTCTGAATTCATGGGGGGGAGGTGTGTGTGTGCGTGTGTGTGCGTGTGTGTGCGTGTGTGTGTGTGTGTTATCCGTGATTGCAGTTTGCTTAAGTAGTATGTGTCATGCACTATTTGTGACATGTAAACTGCAAAGCATATATTTCTATGCAATGTTGCACATTCTGGAAATGATCTATTGTATGCAGCCATGTAGGACGTGGTGTGGCTTGCTCAGTGAATTAAGTGCTTACCGTTAGAATTTATGTTCTTCCTGCTCCTCACCACAATAAATCCTACTTATTTACCCAACGGGTTTTTTGTTTGATTTTGAATGGGGTTTGATTGGTGATTCACATAACCAACCACTTCATTAATCACAAACAAATGGTTCTACCCTTGAAAAAACAAAATAAAGAAGCCCTACCACGTTAGTGTAAAACTAAAAATGCGATGTTAGGAGATGTGGTCTACTGTTCACTTGGGAACAAATCACTTCTTTTCCACTTAAGCAACATGACTGATCCTTGGCAAATGCTTTATTTCCCTCAAGTATCTTTTCAAATTGAGATCACATAAAAGTGATTCTGTTTCGTTTCCACTATAACTATCAATCTAACATGTCATGCTGTATGTGGCATTAGATGACAGAACTCGAACAAGTGATGCTGCGCACATGATCACAACTCTTGAACTTGCAAGGCTGTAGCTTGCAGATGATGACTCTAGATGGCATACGAGGATTAATCTGGACTAGCATTGCACTAGTAGGCTTTTTGGGGTTTCGCTTAGCATAGCATAGCCGCTGGGACAGAGCAAGTGGAATATTATGACTACTCCTTGCATGTGACATTTAACCAATCACAAAAGTCTGTAACGCGTAATACGGATTAAACACTAAACTTAAAAAGCAGTGCTCCTGGACTATCATTGTCCATTGGTTGTGCCATCAGCCTCTTGTGAGTTCCCCATTTACAAATAAAAAATGCACCATTGTTAATCTATGTTTGAAAAAAAATAGCCTTTTTTTTCCAAATGACTACTTTTTTTTTTCTCCAGATTCAGCTTGTGTCAGCTTGTGTTCCAATTAATCTATGGACGTAAGCCTACATTTGCCCTTTTCTTTTTTCAGTATAAGGCCCACCCCTGAAATAATTTCCAATACTCTCGCTAGCCGGTGGTCATGTTCGAGTTCGGTGCCACCTGTGACCAATATGTCATTCTGAAGATCATGACAATAAACCTAGGCACAACCCTTTGAAAAAAAGCCGCATCAGGGACCAGCCACAAGGCATTCTCCTGAATCTATAGCCTCCCTCCAGCATGATAAATGTGGTGTATTCTCCCGAGCATGTGTGTAACTTCACCTGATGGTATGCTGAGTGGAGGTTGAGCGTACAACTTGTGCTTGTGTGTGCGAACCTTGTGTTCGCCACCAGACTCACCATTTTTCCAATAAAGGGTATTGGGAACCTTTCCACCATCACATATCAAATTAATCCTCTAATGTCAGCACACCATTTAAGCTGTCCACTAGCCTTTTGGAACACAACTATGGTTGACACCCACTCTGATGTCTCTACTGCCCCAAGGACACCATCCTGCTCAAGCTTGCAAAGCTCAATTGCAACTTCCTCCCTGAAACAAATTGGCACACTTCTCACTTTGGCCACCAAGGGCTCTTCATGTACCTTCAACCGCATAGTACATTTCTGAATACCTCCTTCAAACTGTCCTTGGTCTGTCCTCCAAATATCTATTGTCTATCGATATCGAACCAGGAACACACGGATCCAGTAATTTACCAAAGTCACTCTGATCAAAGCAATCCAGCAAACGTACATCTTTTTTAGAGTCATACACATCAGTTATTAATGCTCATCCCTTGCACTCTAGTCTCACCTGGAACACCCCCAATAGATCAATGTAGGTACCACCATATGCACTAGCCCTGGCTTTTAAGCACCAAGGCTTTTAAGCTCTGAAACCGTGAACTGTCTGTCCCACAACACATCGACACCATTCACTATCACAACTGCATTTGGCTTTTCAATAGAGGTACGGGGCCCACCTGGCTGACTGAGAAACAGACTTTGTCCTCATTATTATGATATCCACTCCCATCTACACTATGTCCAATGCTCATTTCTCTGACACCGCCAATCCTCGGGTGAAGCACCCACAACAAAGTGCAACATGCGGCAGCTACACATTCCAGCACATATCATTGTTTACCATGAATTATGCTTTAGCAGGATAGCAAGACGTTATCGAGGTATGCCAGAACATCTATGCCGTTAGAATTCAATCCAATTTTTTAATCATTATTATTTTCTAAACTTTAGGTTCTATTTATTTATTTACTCGACTATTTCATTTCGAGTAAGAAGTCATTCTATCTGGTTCTTGGCGCTATAGTATGATAGGGACTAGATTTAAATCTATTACCACAAAGAAAGACTATATTTAGCATGACCCAACAGCGATTATATATGTTATAAGATGGCCACTGCCGTAACGAAGCATTGGGCTGTTTCCATGGTTACGCTTTCTAAACAACCTGGAGAATCTAGTTATTCAGTACACGACTCGCGCGCTTTCGAGGCGTCCTTCAAGGATCCACTCTTGTGGTTACTAGGTAAGCAGCCCGTTGGTCTCACACGCTATCACAATGCACCTTTGCTCCGCTTGCAAGTCTGTACCATCCGCACGTGTATTAGACCTGACACTTTCAATTTTATGCATTTTCTAGTGCTGCAGTCTTTGCTAGCCAGCCACACTGAGCAGTTTTTCCGTGCTACTCTACAGTATAAGTACTGACACTGGATGCACACCAAGGTCAGTACCTTTAGTTTACTGTTAGTAGTTATACAGCATTTACATTAGCGGACAATCAGCTAACTGAGTAAATCCAATGTTTTCTCATTCATTTTTTCATTTTATCCATCTTTTTTCTTTTTTTCGTGCTTCCTTGACTCGGCACGTATTTATGGGCTATATTTCATTATTTTATATTACAATCATCATAATCTAAATAATGCGCTTTGTATTCTTGCACATGTGACAATTTAACTTGATGATGATGGTGGCTAATATGGTCAAATACTGACGCGGTGAAAATACACTGGCCTAATTCGGAATGTTAATCATGATGGTATTGCACCTTACTGCCTACTTATGCCTTTGTTCTTTTCACAATGTAACCACAGTTTACCATATGACTTTTTGTATGATGAATCAACGCTGCACCACTATTCTGAATGCCATTTATATGATTTATGCCGGACATATATATATTGTACATTGTGGGATTTAGACTGAAACCGATGATAGGTTTTGACACGTTAAATACTACATGAGCTGGCCCTGAGGAAGGATATTGACTCCGAAATGCATAGGCCAATTCGGGCTCATGTGATGCATCTGCTAAAACAGTGATACATAACTGTAGAGCACCAAGGAAATTAAACTCTATATATTTTTATAAATATCAACAGAGTATTCGAATGATTATTGCCTCCGATTGACTGACAGAAAACAGTTATACCACTCAGTGGTTATTGGGAGTGCAGCCCGCACCGCTGGCCTCACGGCTTTGGTGCACTTTTTTCAACATGCCCCTTCTTGCCACTCTTGCGACAATGTGCTCTATGACCCGGACAGGACCCAGAACTGGCAAAGTGGAAGGTACTTCTACATATGAAGTATCTCTTAACTCTTTTACTCTCAACAGTTTATATGTTCTCCTTCAGGTCAGGTCAACCTCATTATAGAGCTTGGCTTTTCCTACCATTCCCTGTTCTATCCTGTATCCCCTTTATGGCAGTTCATTCTCTTTCACACCCTTTCCTCTCCTTTCGTTCCAACTACTTAACCCACTTCATCATGGTTCCCATCCTCTCAGCAATGTCCAACACATCCAGGGAGGGATCACCTTTGCTCCAAATGTCTTCCTGTATCTTATGCTCTCTGATTGTTAGCATCCATTTTTCCCTCACATGCTAATTGTAGATTGGGCTAAAGTTACACTTATTGGATAACTCCCTTAGAGCACTGAACACATCATTGACAGTCTCTCATTTAGCCTCCTTATGGTTTCCATAACAGCACCTCTCCAGAATCAAAATAGTTTTCTCTTCAAGTCTAGACCGAGATTGTTTAAAAAAAAATGTAACTTCATAATCATTGAGTGCCTCTCCTCCTCCGATATCCTCTTGCTTGTACTACAAGTTTGCTCTTCAGTACCCTCCAAATCCTGATTCCAAGGCAATATACGAGCATAGCACATTTCCATTCTGAGCTATAAAACAACCCATTTATGGCGAGCCGATAGGCTTGGGCATCTTCATACCACGTCTCCCACTTGATGGTAGGCCCCCCCAGGATTAGGGAAACATTGTGGGGTTTGGTAGCTGAAGCTCCCTCGTAGGCTTCCTAGCTGTCTCTACTTTATCCAGTGGTCAGTGTTATATTGGTTTTGGGATTTTACCATTCAATTATCCTGCTTTATACAGACTCTATCTGACACAAAATTTTCACTCTCTCCCTTTGCTGCTCTTGCTCCTCACTTCTCCTTCCAATCAATTGTCCCTTTGATGTTCTCACTCTTTCTAAGCCATCCGCTTCTCATACATACCTTAAATTACCCGTCATAACACACTTGCAAACAACCATGCACAATCACAGCGCATTTTCAGTCTTTAGCCCAAACTTTGGCAGCTCCATTAATTCCCCTCCACGGTTCATAGCTCCTGCCACCCTCCTGCTGGTCCCTAAGTCCTCCTCCACCTCTGACCTCATGCAAATCACCCACACTTCCTGTTTACTATTCCTCCCTTATATTTCCCCTCCTCCCTAGGGACATGTCTACTCTACCTGGCCAATATGGCTGTGTCTTCTACACCCATTGCGTATATGCACATTTTAAAGTTATAAGAAGTGGGCTAAGCCCTACCCACATTTTCATCTTGCAGGGTTGTCACAGAGAAGCCCTGGTGGCCCAGCATGTTAAGTGTTTGCATTCATATCATGTGGCTTGCTATTGGGCATCGCCAAGTTAGCTTGCCTGAGGGGTTGGATACATCTCCTCCTTTAGTCTCTAGTGATCTAGTAGGCGTTTGGTCTCACTATATAGGCATTTTGGGCATTTCTGTGGCCCCCAATAATTGACCCTTGGCTGCGTATATGGCCTGCTCTACCCCACTCCTCAGTTCTTTGCAGCTGTATGTTGCAGAGGCTGGTGATGCATACATGTGGGGTTTATGCCTCTCTCTTTGTGTCTCCTCAAGTCTGATAGTTTTCATCTTCCCCGCTTGGGATATGGGGCGCATCAGTGATGTCATTAATGACATTTGTGATGTCATCTTTGATGTCCTTGGTGTTAGTCTTAGCAGTGCACGGTGGTGGTGCGAGTTATGGTTGCTTAGCTTACCATAACTGGCGAATTTAGGCTGTTTTCGGTTTTACTTGGAACCATAACGTCCCTTTAACAAAGTTTTTTCACTGAATATAGAAATATAGATAATGTAAATTTGATAAATGTTTACTAGGATGCCCTTAGTTTATATACATATAACATAGAATATACTGAACCCCCTACCTGCGCTAGAGGGTCTGATATCCGCGGACCATGCGCCTGTTCGCAGACAGACTCGGACAACATCAACACTATCCAAAAACTCAGGGCGTATCTTACATTGTTATGTCATCCAAAAAAACACTAAACATGTTCAAAAAGCAGCACATAAATAAATGACATTCAATAATAAATAAGAAGTGAAACTGTGTATGTAAGACACTAACAGTCCAATTACATAGCATATGCAACATAGTGAAATACACCAAAACACAATAAATATGCCTCCAACAGAATTACCTCACAGAAATTGCACAGCAAAAATTAACAGGACACCTATGCAGCAGTAACAGCAAAACTTAGCAAGAAACTACTGAGTACACTACATTTATTGTATATATTTATAAACTTTCTCTATTAGGTATACTAAAACTAATATTTTTTTTACACAGAAATGTCCAGTACTTTGGAATAGCTGGAAGAAAATTACCCTCGGGATGAAATGAGTGAAGACAGGGATACTAATGGTGGACACTACACTTCTCTACATATGGGAATTAATAACCAATACTTTATGTGTACTTAACCATTTTTTTTGTTTAATCGACCATACAGACATTCAAAGTAATATACCAAGAGAGACGTTAGAAAATCCTCTGCAGCAAATGGAGCTAAAAATGGATATGTTAATGAAAAATGTCATTCTTTTAAAAAAATTTGTGGAGGACCATATAAAAGAAAACACTAAATATCACTGTCCCACATGTACCTGTTCCTCCTCTCCAAGTCTCAGCCAACTATCCCCAAAACCTCCCCAGCAAGAACATTTTTACAATGAGACTTCCATCCCTTCCTCCCCTACCATCCATCATGTCCAAACCCCTAATTCCCCTGTATTTGTTTCAGTTTCTGCTTCCCCTCTCTTTGGTAAATTTTATAATTTTATACAATAATAAAATATTAAGTTTGTTGTTAGTATATTCCTTTGTGTCTCAGTTAGAAAAAAAAAGGCAGTTAGGGTGTGCGCAGACAGCGCAACTGTTCGGGATGTCCTCAAATAACCAAAATGGGGGTGTCCTAAGGACACTCTACCTGTTCGTATTGTTGGCAATCAAAATGGAGGAGTCCTTAGGACATACAAGATGTCTGCCTGTCCGCAATTAACGGAAATGGGGGTGTCATAAGGACACTATACCTGTTTGTACTGTCCTCAATCAAGATGGAAGTGTCCTTAGGACACACAAGATGTCCACCTGTCCACCATTAACCAAAATGGGTTTGTCATAAGGACACTATACCTGTTTGAATTGGCCGTAGTTAAAATGGGGTTGTCCGCAGAACACTAACGACGTCTGCGTGTTCGTAGTTATGCAAAATAAAGTGTTTTAAGAACATTCCCCCTGTTTGCATTGTCCGTTACCAGAATGAATATGTCTGTAGAACACATAGCCTGTCCGCCTGTCTGCAAAGTTGTGATGCACATTTGTTTTGTTTGGGGACGTGAACACTGTCCGTAGAACACCGGCCTGCATGCATAGCACACCCTTGCCCCTTTGAACATTGTGCCTTTCTGCAACTGTCTGCTGCACGTGTGTCGCACTTTTAATTAGTTGGGGGACTGGAAAACTCTCAGTAGAACACACACACGCATGCGTAGACCCGACCCTGCGCATTTGGTGTCCTATGGACAGTGTCCCATTTGTCAACGTGTCCTCGACATCATCAGGTCACCTGCGCTAAGCGTAACGAACACTGTCTGGACCCCCAGACACCTAAAAAGTGTTTTTTTCAGCAATCCAAGGTATTTTCTTGGGAACGTTCACCCTTGCACATGTCCCACACTATGACCCTGGAAATCTGCATAATTTTTTATTTTTATTTTCTTGCTGTTCGAAATGTTCGGGGACAGCTCGGGTGTCCGCGAAGTGGCCCCACCACCCCTATAAAAGGCCACACCCTAGAGCTACTCCTTATTTTGTTTTTGGGCTTCCAGGACAGAGACCGATCTGCTGCTTCTTGCATTGGATTGCTCTTTGAAACAGCTATCCTAATGGCATCCATGGCTGCTGCTGGTGCTACTGCTGTCTCACCAGCACCCCTAACCCCTCCACCACCAACACCTCCCCGAAGGCCTGCAGAGAGGAACAGACGTCAGGATACAGAGGAGAGTGATGAAGAGGATGAAGAGGATGAGGTAGTGGATGTCCCTACTACGAGTTCTCACCGTGAATCTTGGGTGTCGAGGTTATTTACCACTGTTGATGGAGTACCAAAAGCACGTGCACACAAGGTGACCTGCAATCACGGTGGGGCTATCTGTAAGGTTGTACCTTGCGATAAACGTAGTAGGTTGAGTTTCCCTGAAGCATCCTCCGTTTCCGCTCCTGCCACCACAAGAGACACTCCTGTGGAGCAGTGCTTCCCCCCAGCTCCCTCGGAGGCCAAACATGATGCTGTTGATTCTTACCTCTTGAGGGTCACAGTATTGTGCATGTACTGCGACACAGTACTCTGCAGGGGGGAGAAACTTCGGAGTGCTTTTGAAACTGTGTTCAAGGAGCATGAGATGTGGATCAAATGAAGAAGAACACAGCCACATTTGTCACTGCGCAATATGGGAAAAAATTACTCTGGAGTTTGGATACATGTCCATGACTTTCCCAAGTCCTTCTTTCATTGCAAATTGCAAACAGATGCCAGACACATGTCCTAAACTGTTCCCTTCACAATGAATGATAATAATAATGTCTTGATGACACTGTTTCACCAAAGTAGCACAAAGTGGTACCAAATCCAGCCACTTCATTCCACGCACTCCATGCCAATGCACTTCCACTTGAGGGATTCCAAGATGTAAAGCCACTCAGCAGCGATCTGCATGCACCTCCAACCAATTTATCCATGAATCTCCCAAAATCCAGACAATCTGCTTTCTGAAACACACAGCCATAGCAATCTCCTCTCCTATCAGGAAAACTACTTTCTAACAAACTCTCTGCTCACACATCACACCCTGTAAACCCTATTTACCAATCCCTTGCTGTGCTATGTCTCATTTGCATCCCTCTCAACCTCAAAAATCCTGTATGTAATACGCGCTGTCCGTGGACAACCGCCATGTCTGCGGACACATCGAAAGATCTGAGCGCGGGGAATTCAAATTTAAATAGTGTGCCCCATTTCCCCTTTGAGGTTGGCTCTAAAAAGAACATTTTTGTGTTTATTTTGCAGATCCTTCAGAAACACCTTTTATTTTGAATTTATGTCTGCGTTTTCTTTCCTTATTTTCCTCCAAAAATATTCACATTAGCTTCTCCAAAGCAACCCTTATGTTCCAAAACAGCATGGCGTTTCCCATAAAAGATAAAGACATGCCATCTTCTTTAAAGCATTACCAGAGTCAATGTTCTCATTGTTGCAAAAGAACATTCCAGCTCTAGTCATAAAAGCAAATATCCCTCACTTAATTAAGCACCTAGCAACCTTTTGCTGAGGACAAAAAACAGAACTATTGTCCCATATTGCCTAGGAATCAAACCAGAAAAAATAATCTTGGCATTTGGAAGAAGTTTCATTACTGCCTGAACCAAGTTTTGCAGATCTTCCAACAAAGTAGGGGCACTGACCTAATCCTAATGCAAAGATCCACAGTGCAGGACAGCCACATGTGCACTGCTAACCCTAGCTATATCTTGGCAAAGTTCTACCATTGCCTGCAAATTGAAACCAGGCACAGTGCTCCACACCACCTCCACTCCTTTTACATTAAAATTCTTTCCCACATTCCTACATTTTGCACACTGCTCTAAACCATTCACAAACATATCCCCAAGCACCACCACCCTGACTTTCTCCACCTCCGCCATCTTCACTACACAGAGCCTCTCTCAATACGAAGCACCTTATTGGCTACTCCTCAAAATACACTCCCATTTCATGCTCAGAAGCCCCGGATCCATGTCCTGTCGTTGAACAGCCGCGCTGTCCGTGGAGCGTGTAAGTAACACGGGTGCAGCCCTTCTACCCTTTCTACTTCACTCTCTGCACCATTCCCTCATTGGCTACTGTTAAGCAGTCACACAACCATCCACCAATCACATCCAAGACCTCTACATCTAACTCCATCATCACAATTCAGCAATTTAGATGTACTGTTGATCACTCCGAGTACAATTGTGCTGTGACTGCAAAGCACCTACAGCAAATAATAGTAAACTCTCCAACATTTCTACTTGCAGACTCTTGCACATCCACATGCATGAACACAAAGTAGAGGTATGAATATGTTTTGCACAGTACACCATACATGACATTCAGACCCACCTAAGAGGAACATTTCCTCCGAGAAATCAGGAGACAACATGTGTATCATAAGAATACATTGGGCAAAGATGTATTTTTGGCATGAGAATGTGAAAAATAACAATATTTTTCACTGAAAAAGCGGGAGTCTCCAGCCAAAATCGGGAGTATTGGCATGTATGGTACATGTACATCTCTTGTATAAATGCATTTAAACAGAGTAACTGCCACTTACCCTGTGCAACCTGTGAAACAAGCTTACTGTCATTTCTCCCATCTACTATGATCAAGTGTCACTTGCAAAGTTGTCTGCTCTCCAAATTGTTATTTACCCATATCATTAATTGCAATGTGCAGACTGTTATTTTCTTCATTAATTTTATCATTTCTGTAACCATTACCACATATTTAACCACATTTAAACCATTATAGCATTTAAAGCATGATAGTGCATAAGATGTACATGCAATTTCCTTTCTAAACATCCTGCATATTTCACATATATTCTATCATTTCAACTTCCATCACAAATGACTATATTAGTAATCAGACACAACACACACAGCTAACAAATTGTCATTTCATGTTGCAAGATGGGAGAAATAACAGTATAATTATGGAAAAAGGCATTTTAGTGTGTTATAAAATGACACACAGCCAGGATGAGTACATGCATCTTTATTCATGCGCACAGATAGTCAATATCATTTGAAAGGTTCCCAGCAGAAACAACACCACTGCCTCAACAACTGTTCTTCCAATCTAGACAACTCTCTCATTTCCAGCTGGTTGCCCATTCTGTACTAGATTTCACAACAGCATTCATCTATGCACAAGTGCAGTCATATCTATCACATCATCTACAACTATGTAGAGTGCTGTAAAGCAAGACATGCAACATCTCCCCCCTTTCCTTCAGTCTGCAACACAACCACCAGGTCCTTCCTTGCAACCCTTACTTTATTTCAGACTCTCCCATCTCCAAGCACCACAGAATCACCCAGTGCTTTAGTAATCGCCTACTGAGTAATAAGCTGCTGACCCCATCAAATCCTTCTGATCTATTTCCCACACCTTCACAAATAAATACATTGCATACTTTTCCATACAGTTCCTACCATTTACCCTGTAAAAATTGCAACAAACAAAGCATACGATTATTTCTTCTATCTCCTAACATCCAATAACACTGCCTTGCAAAGCCAAGTGTGCTCTGTGTCCTTTCTATTGTACTCATTTCTAAACCACATTCAACTAACAGATTCTAAATAAAATATACAGAATGCACATAGGCAAAGAAAAATGCATGTACCTTCTATGCACAGTTATCAGAGAGCACTACTACTGCAAAAACAAACACATCCATATCTACATTAACAACAGTGCTATTAACACACATATTTACTAACTTCTTTCTTTCACAATTGCAGTGAAGACCACTCTCCTGAAAAGCAACAGCGTCTGAAGTATGAACGAGAACTCAGAAGAAACCTACTCTTTCCATCCAAAGAAGTAAGTGCAATACTGCCATAATGTTCTGTTACTCAAACAGTGTAGTATTGTAGAACAAACAATTGTATTAACCCTGCAACATTAAATTCAGTATTAGTGCTTCCCCTCACCAGCTGCATACTTTCTATTGCAATCTGAAAACCAGCATAGTAACACACAAATACAAGATTAGCCTTCCCAACCTGATGTAGCAGCACATTGCACAATCACACACCACTACATACATCCTTACCATCATACTCACTCATGCACAAAGCGCACATACACTGCACAAGATCCCAGCCCACACTTTCATTTTTTCTCCAACAGACTCCAAATAATGCCTACCTAAAAGCAACTCTGTAGAAAGCAATGCAAAAGTAAAAGAAATTAAACTAAAACTCTCCAAAATTAGCATCCACCTCTAGCAGAATTTGTACAAAAAGTTCAAACAAAACAGCTAATACAGTCATTAGGCGAAACAAAACAAGCTTCCATTATAGAAACTTTGCCTCCTTTTTCAAAATGGAAAAACGAAACAGAAAGTGATTAACAAGACTGCAGATACCACTAGTACTAACACTTCACCTATAAATCTTGATGTAGTGTCAAGTAAGCATACCAAAAAAATTATTTTACAAAAGGTGTTCCACCACAGAGTCCTTCAGAACTTTATAAAAAACAGGAGAGAAATCATGCACAACCCTTAAAACCTACCATAGAAAATGAATCCTAGAAGCTCTCATAGGCAGTGCAATCCTTCTCAAAAGGAAATGATTTACTTTAGTTTTAAAGAGAATGAAACTACTAACAAAACTAAGTACTAAACTACAAAAAAGACTTCTCAATAAAGGGAATATCAACAAAGATAACTTCACAAACATCTGTGGAGGTGAATGGAGTCACACCACGAGCACAGAATCATATTTCAATGAAGAAGCATACAAACAAAAGCAAATAAAACCAATTGCCATACATACCATGGACAAGGGTATAAAAAACTTAATAATACCATTATGGAACAAAAAACGCTGCTCACAGAAATATCCCCAGAAAACTCAGTATCACCTGTCCATTCCACTGAATACGTCAAGTCTACAAATGGCTATGCACATCAATGTGTAACATTGTCAAAAAATCTTTCAAATCTTTACGCCAGTTCCTCAATCAGTATGTGAAAGGCAAAGACAAATTCAAAATTGAACTACTACAAAATATGGACCCCTGTCCAGTGCACAAATACAGAGGACTACAAGGACATTCATTAGCCTGCATTTCTAGACCTATTTGCAAAACCACCTTCCATCATATCAAAATGATATAACACATCATTCAACTATAAGAAATCTGGAACATAAACGGTACTATGCCAAAAGTCTTGCTTTAACACTAGCCAACTTAAATAACAATCTTCTACATGGTACAGCCAAACAACTTCTCGAAGAAATAGAGCATATCCAGAGAAAATATTTTGGAATTGAAAGCTGCTTACAAAATGCAATGGATTTACAAGAGACTACCAACAACTATACAGATGGCAACCTTCTATTACACACATAAAAAAAAGAAATACTAAAGTTTAAAAGTACATCTGCTGAAGTACCCAACCATTTGTGTGTATGTTGCCGCAGGACTTTTTTTTATAAAAATAGCACAAAAACTGTAAACATAACTTACAAAATAGAAGACAATGAAGATTCCAAATGGTTCCAATTAGCTCTCTATCTTATAACAGAAAACACATACAAAATTATTGACCCCTTAATACTTTGCAGTTACTGCACTGCAAAACTTGACAGCAACCAAACACCTTCACGTGCTATCACAAATAACTTGGAATTACTCCCATTACCAAAATCCCTGCAACAACTCAACCTATATGAGAGCATCATAATTCAAACAGTGCACACATTTCAAGCAATAATACACCCTCAACCAAAAACAGCAAAAACTACCTCGCTCTGAATTAGTGAAAGACATTTGTGGCAAAGTAGTTCATAAAAATGTGTGCTCCAACTACCCATGTCATGAACAAACTGCATAGAACCACAAAAAGTCAAACAGTAACAGGCTGATTCATGTAATACCTCTCAAAAGTGTCGCACGCGGCTGGCTCACAGCGTGCCCGTGCGAATGTCTGCGCCAGCCGCGTGCGATAAAATCAATTTCCGCGCACAGCGTATTCATGGATTCTCACCTCCAAAAGCAGACGTGGCGCAGAGTGGCGCAGCGACCCTGCAGCAGCGCCAGTTACGCACCCAAGAACACCCTCGCGCAAGGAAAAGCCATCAAGATTGCAAAAGCATCGCAAAGGGCTGTGCCAACCCTGTACCAGTTTACCGGACTGGCAAACAGCAAACGCAAAGCGGGGAACGCGTATTACGGGTGTCGGGAACACGCGTGCGCGAGAAGTTTCACACGCGATCTAGCCTGGGGGAGCGTGTGCGTGTATTTCAGGGGTGCGCGAGAAGTTCCACACGCGATTGGCCTGGGCGCGTGTATTTCAGAGGTGCGTGAGAAGTTCCACAGACGATCGGGCCTGGGGGAGCGTGTGCGTGTATTTCAGGGGTGCGTGAGAAGTTCCACACGTGATTGGCCTGGGCGCGTGTATTTCAGAGGTGCGCGAGAAGTTCCACACGTGATTGGCCTGGGCGCGTGTATTTCAGAGGTGCGTGAGAAGTTCCACAGACGATCGGGCCTGGGGGAGCGTGTGCGTGTATTTCAGGGGTGCGTGAGAAGTTCCACACGCGATTGGCCTGGGCGCGTGTATTTCAGAGGTGCGCGAGAAGTTCCACACGCGATTGGCCTGGGCGTGTGTATTTCAGAGGTGCGCGAGAAGTTCCACACGCGATCGGGCCTGGGGGAGCGTGTGCGTGTATTTCAGGGTTGCGCGAGAAGTTCCACACGTGATTGGCCTGGGCGCGTGTATTTCAGAGGTGCGCGAGAAGTTCCACACGTGATTGGCCTGGGCGCGTGTATTTCAGAGGTGTGCGAGAAGTTCCACACACGATCGGGCCTGGGGGAGCGTGTGCGTGTATTTCAGGGGTGCGCGAGAAGTTCCACACGCGATTGGGCCTGGGGGAGCGTGTGCGTGTATTTCAGGGGTGCGCGAGAAGTTCCACACGCGATTGGCCTGGGCGTGTGTATTTCAGAGGTGCGCGAGAAGTTCCACACGCGATCGGGCCTGGGGGAGCGTGTGCGTGTATTTCAGGGGAGCGCGAGAAGTTCCACATGCGATTGGCCTTGGCGCGTGTATTTCAGAGGTGCGCGAGAAGTTCCACACGCGATCGGGCCTGGGGGAGCGTGTGCGTGTATTTCAGGGGTGCGCGAGAAGTTCCACACGCGAACGGGCCTGAGGGAGCGTGTGCGTGTATTTCAGGGGTGCGCAAGAAGTTCAACACGCGATTGGCCTGGGAGCGTGTATTTCAGAGGTGCGCGAGAAGTTCCACACGCTATTGGCCTGGGCGCGTGTATTTCAGAGGTGCGCGAGAAGTTACACACGCGATTTCAGCAGGGTATGTGTATTACAGGGGTGCGCAAGAATTTTCACACGCAATTTCAGCAGAGTATGTGTATTACAGGGGTGCGCGAGAATTTTCACACGCGATTTCAGCAGGGTACGTGTATTTCAGGGGTGCCGGGGAGTCCTAAAAGTGATTTGGCAGTGTGGGTCCTCCCAGGTGTCCCCTGTACACCCTCCATGGCCCCTGCAGGCAGCCCACACCACAGGGGACTACCCTGCATCCCTGGTCATGTCCCGCAGGCAGCCCACCCAACATGGGCATGCCCCCCAGCAAAGGCACATGTCTCCTTGCACTACTGATCACCAACTCATGTCCCCTTGCACCCCCACCCCCAGCATTGCGGGGCACCTGCCAGCAGGCTCCCACTCATGTCCCACTCATGTCCCCCTGCACCCCCACCCCCCAGCATTGAGGGGCACCTGCCAGCAGGCCCCCACTCATATCCCACTCATGTCCCCCTGCACCCCCACCCCCCAGCATTGCGGGGCACCTGCCAGCAGGCCCCCACACATGTCCCCCAGCCAACATGTCATCACAATCTAGATCCCTGGCCCTTATGTTCAGCCTCCAAATGCAAAACACCCACTCGAGTACTGCATCCACCCACTTAGAAATGGCAAAATGGCAATGACATGATAGAACCCCAATAGCAAGTTTGGAAATGAACACATGGCCCTCACATACACCCAATGGGTGTCAGTGAATCTCAAAACCCATATCAGGATATGCATGATACCAATGAGATGATACTACACATTGAAGTTTGATGAAAAAAATGTATTAAAAACAGCATAAATGGAATAAAAAATAAACAAATGACAATGGGAATCAAAAACCAAAAGCAGCATGTCCGTTAAATAATGAAAAACGACAAATCATGATCCAAAGGAAAGGTGTCCAAAGTCACAGTTCAAGAAAGTAAATCCAAGGTAAAAACAAAACCGAAAACCATTGCTCCATGGGTA
The DNA here is from genome assembly GCF_040938575.1 of Ambystoma mexicanum. Classification (NCBI taxonomy): domain Eukaryota; kingdom Metazoa; phylum Chordata; class Amphibia; order Caudata; family Ambystomatidae; genus Ambystoma; species Ambystoma mexicanum. The sequence continues at coordinate 931,219,470 of NC_090941.1, forward strand.
AATCAAAATAAACAAACCAAGGTCCATTATCCCAACTGAAGAAATGAAACCTACATAAAAATACTATCTAATAAAATAAACTATATACAAAAATGTGGCCAATGTCCAAAAGGTCCAAAATACATTTTTAAAAAAAGGAAACCTAACGCTACCTACATAACTATGTACAAGGGCAGCGGGCTAGTCTGACGGCTCACTTTTGGATATCCCGGGCCAGGGCATCATCGAACTCCTGCTCAATGTCCCGGAGGCGGTCCTCCTCCATGGCCCCGAGGGTCAGCAGGGCCATCGATGTGTCCACCTCCAACCCCCTGCGGATTGCCTCGAGGCACTCGGCACGCCTCAGGGTCCTCCGCATGGAGTTCTCCGCCCTGACCATTGTGAGCCGTTCCTCCTCTGCCCGCTGCCGCTCCGCACCTATCTGCTGGCCCAACCGCTCCCACACGGAAGCCACTCCCATTCCAGGGTTCTCCTGCCCTCCGGCCGATGCCTGCGCCCCTGATGTTGATGGTCCCGAGCCATGATGCCTCCGACTTCGAGCCTGCCGCTGCCTCCGACGCAACTGCCTGTGCCAGCACGATGGCATCCAGGCTGATGGAAACCACCGACGCCGTTGTGCACGTGCCCTGCCCGATGATGCCGTCACATCCTCCATCTGCTGGGGTCCAGTTGCTGGTGTGTCCACCCCTGCTGGACCTCCGACTCCCGACTGTGGCAGGGATGGGATCCCCACCGAGGTGGCTGCATTGGTCTACAGGGGGCCCTGGTGGCATCTGGGCCGGAAGACGGCATGGAGTACGACTGGCGCATAGCCTCCACAGAGGAGGAGAGGGTCGCCAGAGTGCCCGACACATGTACGAGACCCCCGACCATGACCGCTCCCAACTGGGCCACGTTGGCCCGGTGCTCTTCGTGATGACGTGCGTGCTCCCCCCGGGAAGCACGCACCTCATCACGAATGACAGCCGTGCGCAACGCGACACCAATCAGGACCTTCTCCATATGGCCAGGGGTCCCCTCGTCTGCAGGTGGAGGGGAGTCAGATGACATGGACATCCCCCCTACCTGCAGACGGGCCTGGGATGGGGCATCCCTGCTGGTGCATGGTGGTGCAGTCACAGTGTCAGGGACAGTAACATGCACAGGCACCTCCACGGTGACCTGTGCTGCCTCCTGCCCCTGCCCCTGGACTGCACCACTTGCACTAGCAGGGATGCCCCAACCAGGCCCCATGTGCGGCTCAGTAGCGGCCTCCTCCTCCTCTGTGGAAACCACCAACCTGGATGGCTCCACACCGTCTTCCGCCATTGCAAGCCCCTGTGGGGGCTCAGCCACCCCTTCCGCTGCAGCCGTGGGGGCATCCCCGCCGCTTAGATCCACAGCGCCGTCTCCGCCCTCTTCTTCACTTTGCGCTGTGTAGAGGGAGACATAGAACACAAGCATCAGGGTACTGTACAACGGTCCCCTAGACAGGAAGCAATAGCAGATGAGTGGCACTGTCAAAGATCACTTACATCATGTCCCTCCACAACACATGGGTCAGTGCAGGCAAAACACATGCAGTAACAGGCATGGCGCATGCTATGGACATAAGCAAACATGTCCAAGGGACTCTTGAAGCATACAATGTTGTTTTTGGACTCACATGCATCATGGGTCATGCCTATCACATGCACACACTTCAACGTACTTTCATCCATCTGGACTCGTACACCCCAGACACAGTGGATGCAAGGATAACTAGGCTGCATCAGTGAATCTGAACATTGTCACAGACATGTGTCATGCATCCATGGCATGCACAAGTCACAGACACGCAGGTCAGAAACACAGACATGGACACCATACATGTACATGGCATCAGCACCCATCCCTCACCCACACCCATGTCCAGGAACAGAGACTGGCATGCTCTCATGTGTCCATTCCGCATAGGGCTCCCCATGTTACATTTCAACACATACACCAACCGTGTGCTTCACACATTACTGGTCTCACATGCATGACCATGATGTCCCTGCACACACACACGCGTACATGGCCTATGTCACACATACAGGCAAGTATCAGACAACCAGCACGCTGCAACATGCCCTGTCTCACACAGCAATGCTTGGCCACTTACCGCTTGACTCCAGACGGGTCTGCCTCTCAAGGATCTGGGCATGGAGCGCTGGGCGTACGCGTTCCAGGACCCTCAGCTGAATGGTACTCATGCTGCCCTTGCCCCCCTCCACGAGGCGCCGGGCCTTTATGAGGGTCCTCGACCTGAAGTCCTCCCAGCGCTTCTTGACTTGCTTGATGTTGCGGGTTGCCACCCCCTCCGCGTTGATGGCAACCACAAAGTCGTCCCAGATCCTGAACCGTCCTTCCTTGTCAGCGCGTGGTGATCTGAAGAGGGCATCATAATGCCCCAGGACAAGCTCCATCAGGACACCAACTTCCTTCTGACTGAAGCTGGTGGCCCTCTGCCCCTCTGGCTGGGGGTCGCCAGTGGTCTCGGATGGTGTTTGCCCCGACATGGCGACCCCCGAGGCAGGCGTGGGTGGGCAACTGGGTCCTGAGGCTGGGCTTTGGAGCGATGGTATCCCAGTCGGTAGTGTTCTGTTCCAGCAGGGGTGGACACAGCAACTGGACCGCTGCAGATGGCTGATGTGCAGGCACCAAATGGCAGGGCACGGTGGCAGCAGGCAGGCAGGCAGCAGCAGATGGCTCGTGGGAGGCTGCTCGGGGATCTGGGGGGCAGTAATTCAGCCTTTTGGGCAGGAGCGTGGTCTTCCGTGTGCTTACGCGTGGCCAGCTTGATACGGAGTGATTTGGCACGTGAAAATTCTGCACGTCAGCGTGTGAATCGAGGAAAGGCCCTTAGCGCGTAAGCGCGTCAGCACGCATACGCGATTCCATTGGACCAAAGGCCCTTAGCGCGTATGCGTGTCTGTGACATATCACACACGGGCGTTGCTTTTCGTGGGCTGCGGTGCATGTGTCTTGCAGGCGTTGGGGTTCACACGCTATTACTTCACAGCGGGTGGGTGTTGGCTACACGTTCTTCTACACGCAAGGCATGGTGAGTGGTACCCTGCTCCCCCAGGCCCGATCGCGTGTAAAACCACCCGCGAGCCCCTGAAATACACGCACACGCTCCCCCAGGCCTGATCGCGTGTAAAATTTTGCGCGCACTCCTGAAATACACGCGCCCAGGCCAATAGCGTGTGGAACTTCTTGCGCACCCCTGAAATACACGCACACACTCCCCCAGGCCCGTTCGCGTGTGGAACTTCCCACGCACCTCTGGAATACACGCACACGCTCCCACAGGCCCGATCGCGTGTGAAACTTCTCGCACACCTTTGAAATACACGCACACGCTCCACCAGGCCCGATCGCGTGTGGGCCTACTCGCGCGTGTGGGACTTTGGCGCACATTTTTTTCCTGCACAGGGACGCTACCGCCTGCTTTCGTTTGGCGGACATGTATGGGCATGTGCGCGTCTTTGGCCGTATGCTGTTTTTCCCTATTCGCTTCCATGAATACGTGTTGTAGGCGAGCGTGTGGGCGTTCTGCGCACTTGCCTGCTGTACTTCCCCCGTGACACCCACATTTTCACGAGTTGTTCCCCATTCTGCATGTGACGCCCCGTGTTACGCCTACTTTTGTTATGTGCGCCGCGCTATGTGCGAATTCGCTGTGGCCTTATCGCACGGCGTACAATGACCTGTGCGCCAGGGTGCGCCAGCGTGCGCCGCGCACTTTTTCAGCGCACATCCCACATTTTGCGTGTGCACGGACTTCCATGAATAGATGTGCGATGTTTTCTGTGAGATAATCGCACTTGCACTGCGATAATCGCACTTGCACTGCGATTTTCGCTATTTCACTGCGAATCGCATGTTTTCGCACACGTGTGCCGTTTTTTCTGCGCATGTTGATTCCATGAATCGGCCTGTAAGTATATAAGGATTGGACTCACAAACACTGCAGCAAAACACAGCCATGCAACCAAACACCTCACAAAATAAATACAACCCAAAATCCCTAGAGTCTTCAATAACAACAAATTGAGCACAATCCAACAAACAAACAAACACACATCATCTCACTATCCTATAAACACTTTTACAGTACTACCAATCAGTACTCACATTTTTTAAAACATATCCCCTAAGCAGCCCACACACCACAATCAAAATGTTTGGTAGCATTGTAGAGTTCTGCTGCAGTGTTTGTAAACAGGGCCTAGAGTCTTGGGTGCATGGCCTATGGCCTACGTCCTTTGGCCATGCACCCAAGACTCTAGGCCCTGGCCACAACCACTGCAGCATAACACTCCCATAGAAACAAACACCTACCAAATGACCACAACCCAAAAACATAATACATCCACCTCAAAACTATGCACTTCAATTAACATTCTTAAAAATAATTACAACCAACGTACAAACTCTTCAATACATACCCTCTTCAACCAATGCTCTTCTAACGACCCAAAACCAACATCATACAAAACTGAAATAGCCAGGAGTGCGCCCAGTGTCTAGTATGTCCACGGACAACCGCAGTGACTGCGGACGCTGCAAATACATCACTGCCTTCTCCCACCTAAACAAATACAGCATAATGACCCATATCTTACTCTCCCACCCTCTCCAAGCACTGATACACACCAACACCCTCTCCAAAATTGGATTTATGCTCACTTCCAGCGCATGTCTGTGCATCCAATATGGCGGGTGCATCAAAACAATTTGACGCACCTCACGCCTCATCCCAGCCAATCAGAGAACACATTGCATGAAGTGTGTCAGCAGAGTGGACATAGATATCACTATTTTTTTTAGACCTACTTTTTGGTAATTTTAAAAAAAACTACTGGATGGATTTTCACCAAATTTACAAAAGCACGCTTTCAGGACCAAGCCGCCGCTCCTGCTGCAAATTTGGTGAAAATCCGTCCAGTGGTTTGGGCTGTAGGCCCGACAGAAATGTGTTCTCCATTCAGTCTATGGTAAAATAATTTTGCCCACTATGGATCAACCCTCACCAAACTTTGCAAAACATTTCAGAGTGGGCCATATACTATTTTTGATGAAGATTCGTCCAGTGGGAGAGAAGTTATAATCGGCACAAAAAGTGTTCTACCTATGGGTTTAGCAACTTAACCATAACTACACAGCCTACTACTGTGGGCTGTGTAATATATATATGGGTGTGAGTCTGTTCCCTGCAAACCTGATGACTACAGCTACCAGAAGTCCTTGCAGCACAATCCTCACTAAGTGTTAACACCTGCACTTGCTGTGAGCTGCAAGTTAAGACAGCCTCCCTGATGACGTGTATTGGCACAGAAACCGGTCGGAGGAGAACACCTGTGGCTGAGAAGGTGTACTGTGCAGGGAACTGGAGTGCGCCCCTCTCCTCCTTTTTTTCTCACCATATTTCCAAGTTTTCTGAAGGGTGGAATCTTCAGAAATCTTGTTGGGTGCTGCACCGGGGTAATTTATGCCCTACTTTGGAGTGCCTCACTGTAGGCTACTCCCCCCCTTTCCCCACTGTGGGATTGGGTGTGAGTCTGTTCCCTGCAAACCTGATGACTACAGCTACCAGAAGTCCTTGCAGCACAATCCTCACTAAGTGTTAACACCTGCACTTGCTGTGAGCTGCAAGTTAAGACAGCCTCCCTGATGACGTGTATTGGCACAGAAACCGGTCGGAGGAGAACACCTGTGGCTGAGAAGGTGTACTGTGCAGGGAACTGGAGTGCGCCCCTCTCCTCCTTTTTTTCTCACCATATTTCCAAGTTTTCTGAAGGGTGGAATCTTCAGAAATCTTGTTGGGTGCTGCACCGGGGTAATTTATGCCCTACTTTGGAGTGCCTCACTGTAGGCTACTCCCCCCCTTTCCCCACTGTGGGATTGGGTGTGAGTCTGTTCCCTGCAAACCTGATGACTACAGCTACCAGAAGTCCTTGCAGCACAATCCTCACTAAGTGTTAACACCTGCACTTGCTGTGAGCTGCAAGTTAAGACAGCCTCCCTGATGACGTGTATTGGCACAGAAACCGGTCGGAGGAGAACACCTGTGGCTGAGAAGGTGTACTGTGCAGGGAACTGGAGTGCGCCCCTCTCCTCCTTTTTTTCTCACCATATTTCCAAGTTTTCTGAAGGGTGGAATCTTCAGAAATCTTGTTGGGTGCTGCACCGGGGTAATTTATGCCCTACTTTGGAGTGCCTCACTGTAGGCTACTCCCCCCCTTTCCCCACTGTGGGATTGGGTGTGAGTCTGTTCCCTGCAAATCTGATGACTACAGCTACCAGAAGTCCTTGCAGCACAATCCTCACTAAGTGTTAACACCTGCACTTGCTGTGAGCTGCAAGTTAAGACAGCCTCCCTGATGACGTGTATTGGCACAGAAACCGGTCGGAGGAGAACACCTGTGGCTGAGAAGGTGTACTGTGCAGGGAACTGGAGTGCGCCCCTCTCCTCCTTTTTTTCTCACCATATTTCCAAGTTTTCTGAAGGGTGGAATCTTCAGAAATCTTGTTGGGTGCTGCACCGGGGTAATTTATGCCCTACTTTGGAGTGCCTCACTGTAGGCTACTCCCCCCCTTTCCCCACTGTGGGATTGGGTGTGAGTCTGTTCCCTGCAAACCTGATGACTACAGCTACCAGAAGTCCTTGCAGCACAATCCTCACTAAGTGTTAACACCTGCACTTGCTGTGAGCTGCAAGTTAAGACAGCCTCCCTGATGACGTGTATTGGCACAGAAACCGGTCGGAGGAGAACACCTGTGGCTGAGAAGGTGTACTGTGCAGGGAACTGGAGTGCGCCCCTCTCCTCCTTTTTTTCTCACCATATTTCCAAGTTTTCTGAAGGGTGGAATCTTCAGAAATCTTGTTGGGTGCTGCACCGGGGTAATTTATGCCCTACTTTGGAGTGCCTCACTGTAGGCTACTCCCCCCCTTTCCCCACTGTGGGATTGGGTGTGAGTCTGTTCCCTGCAAACCTGATGACTACAGCTACCAGAAGTCCTTGCAGCACAATCCTCACTAAGTGTTAACACCTGCACTTGCTGTGAGCTGCAAGTTAAGACAGCCTCCCTGATGACGTGTATTGGCACAGAAACCGGTCGGAGGAGAACACCTGTGGCTGAGAAGGTGTACTGTGCAGGGAACTGGAGTGCGCCCCTCTCCTCCTTTTTTTCTCACCATATATATATATATATATATATATATATATATATATATATATATATATATATATATATATATATATATATATATATATATATATATATATATATATATATATATATGGCCATGTAGTTATGGTTAAGTTGCTGTTTCCATAGGAAGAGCACTTTTTGGGCGGCTTATAACTTCGCTCTCCCTAGACGGATCCTCACCAAACTTTGCAAAAAAAGTAGTTGGGTCACTCTTTTTTGCAAAGTTTGGTGAGGATTCGTCCAGGGGGGGGGAAAGTTATAGGGGGGACCCAAAACTTTTTTTTTTCCCATAGACGGAATGGGAAAAAACTTTGCGCACGGCTACAGCCCGAACCGCTGGACGGATTTACACCAAATTTGCGGCAGGAGCGGAGGCCTGGTCCCAAAAGCGTGCTTTTGTAAATTTGGTGTAAATCTGTCCAGTAGTTTTTTAAAAATGACCAAAATGTAAGGCAAAAAAATTAGTGTTATCTTTGTTCGCTTCGCGGACGGACTTCCCTGTTCGCTCCGCGGATAGCACCCCGATTGGCCCATGGCCTTGCGTCATGTCCGTGGACATGCGACGTGTTCGCTGATTGGACGGCGAGGGGCGTGGAGCGCGCCAGATTTTCTGTGGCACCCGCCATCTTGTATTCGCAGTCGACCGCGTACAGCGCAGTGAAACGAGGATAAAAAATTGTATTTAGTGCCGTGTGTTGGTGTGTAAGAGTGTTTGGGGAGGGTGGGGGAGTATGAGATAGGTTCAATGTTTTGTTTTTTTATGTGCTAGACGTTTTTGTTGCGTTTGATTTGTCCGCAGAGAACACGGCTGTTCTGACATTTTGTAAATAAACTAAATGGTGGGGTGTTTAGAGGACGGAGTATGTGTCATTTTTGTTCGCAAGGAAGGTAAAAATGAGCTATGAACACTCGCGGTGTACTTAATTGTTTGTAAATACACAAACTGGGGGTGCCCTCAGAACGCTGTCCATATTGTAATCTGTCTTGTTGAATGTGTTCTAAGAACACTCGCAGTGTCCCGAAATGGTTGCAATTACACAAAATGCGGGTGTTCTGAGAACGTTGTTTGTATTGTTCGTTGTCAGGGTGAAAGTGTTTTAAGAGCACTCCTTTTGTCCGCTAATAGTACAATTTCCTAGGGGCGTCAACCGACTTTTTGTGCACTAAAGAAACGATAAATCCGGCTGGTGTGCGCTGACATTATGTGAAAATCCTATGACTGGCGCTATTGACCTGGCTGACTTGCTTTTGCGACACTAAATCATATCTCCCGCCCCTAAGCCTGATATTATCAAAGCATTCATATTCCCCGCCTCTCTCTGTGACGTTACAGGGTGCGTAATCAAACGCGCCCAGTCGTCTCCAGTACTACGTGACTTTACACAGAACCCGGAAGACAACACACATTATGTCACAACACAGCGCGCCACAATTCGGAATATGAAACTGTGATTTAAAAGCAAACAGCAAGATTGTAAATGTTGTAAAGTACATTTATTTGACATCAAATATTTAGAGAATATTCAGCAATTTGCATTTGTCTTTGTTGTCGATCCGCAAAAGTTCATGTTGAGACACGCGATGTTCCTTTGCGGTACAGAGAGTGTTAGATCAGCTTACAACTCAGTGCGCCACTATTCGGAATATGAAACTGTGGTTTAAAAGTAAACAGCAGGATTGTACATTTGGAAAGTACATTTATTTCACATGAAATGTTTAGTGAATATTCAGCGATTTGCTATTGTCTCTGCTGTCGATCAGCAAAAGTTTATTTGGAGCCACACGTTGTTCCTTTGCGGTAGATAGGCTGTTGGTTTATGATAAAAGCAGTAAATGGTCGCTCTGATAATCGGAAGGTTGCTCCAACAACAAGCCATTAAACCATTCTATTGGTTGGTATGTTGTTGGTAGCCGCTAGTACTGCGTAAGGGCATATTGGTCCTTGGCGATTGTCCCATAAAATGGTGAGGGTCATGAAGTTGCATATTTGGACCTGCACCTGGCAGTTGAAGACCCCATCCGCTGGAGTCTGTAAATCGTGACATAGGCAAAATGGAGCCACATACCTGTTTTAAAAAACATAAATTAGTCTCACCAGCCGATCTTCATTAAAAATCATCATTTATTTATTAGGGCGTGAAAATATTTGCTATCGAAGATAGTGCAACAGAGTATGTTAATAATAAAATAATAATATTTTCCCATTCATATAGCGCTAAGAACCGTGAGGTATCTAAGCGGTGCTTTTTATTAACCACGGTGTGTGGTGCTCATTTATCGACCACGGAAGGATGAAAGGCTGAGTTTGGCCTTGCTGGGATTCAAACTTGCGTTAGAAAGCTGTGCACGGATGTCAAAGCGAGCGCTGTACTCGCTGTGCCACTTGACAGGCTACAGTGAAGTGGCACAGCGAGTAGAGCGCTTGACCGCCTATAGACCGGTTAAATTATTTCTATTAACCCACCCTGTGTCATCTGCCTTTTTCAGAGCCCTCTAAACGACAGGGGATCAATTCGGCGGTGATAGTGCACGGTAGAAAACATTATGCCACTTTCAACGAACAAGTTCAACTTGAGCGGTCTTTAATGCTACGCTATTGTAATTATATTTGGTATAAAGTAATCTAAAGGGTTACTTACAGTACAATTGCAATTTCCATTGTCTACGAGTGGTGCAGTCCCAAAATACGACTCCTTGTGTGCCAACGATCTTTCGCATAGTGATATAATATGTAAAAGTGGTTTTGTTTCAGAAATTTCATCTTTATCTTCTCTTAAGTTTTAGCAACACTCCTTCAAGAGAAGTCTTTCATCACAATCTCTGTCTGTCAAGGTCAAAACACAATAAAACCTTATAGTCCGCTTCGTGAGCCTCTCCGGGGCTCGAGAAAAAAATGGAAGCAGCTGACCTACGCTGTGAACGAGCATAAATTCTTACTTTGCAACATTCTGTGTAAAGCCATCTGTAGAAGTTGTGGAAGCAGCTGACCTCCACTGTGAACGAGCATAAATTCTTACTTTGCAACATTCTGTGTAAAGCCATCTGTAGAAGTTGGTTTTTGCGCGCCATGTTTGTATATTGTTTGCGTGATATTAAAAAAAGTTTGTTTAAAGGACGTTATGGTTCTAAGTACAGCCAAAAGCCCCCTGAAAATCGCAAGTTATGGTAAGCTTTGAAAAATAACTGGCGCCACCACCGTGCACTGCTAAGACTAACACCCAGGACATCAAAGATGACATCGCAAATGTCATTGATGAAATCACTGATGACATCATGTGTGTATGTACTTTTCATGGAATCTGTGTACTAGGGATTTTTATTATAATGTAGGGAAAAAAGTGTCAAGGATATTGCAATAAATATCATACCGTTATTAGTGCTTTGAACGATGCATTGATATAAATAGCATTGTATTATGGGATTCTATCTAGTATACTGAGCTACTAATGTAGAAACATAGCATTGTGTGCAGAGTACAAGATGAAAGTATAATATATGTAATGTTAATATGTTGAACAATGAAATAATAATTGTTCTGAAATGTTTGAAAATTCACAAAATGGGGTTGTTCTGAGGATGTTATTCGTATTGTGTGATTGCTTAGCTGTATGCAATGAGGGAATGGCAAAGAGAGTAAAGTGGACGCCGTCCGCGGATACCGCGGCTGTTCGTGGACAGGGCGTGCTACATCCGGGTTTTTCCAGGAAATCCAACATGGAAAGAAGACTGTACGGATCATCCAATCAGATGTCGAGGTTGTGGATTTGTGTTGAAAGAGACTGTGTGTGGTGAAGATGGCAGAAGTGGAGAAAGTCAGGCTGTTGGTGCTCGGAGATATGTTTGTGCATGGTTTACAGCAGTACGCTGAATGCAGGCATGTTGCAAAGAACTTTGATGTGAAAGGAGTGGAGGTGGTGTGGAGCAGTGTGCCTGATTGCAATGTACAGGGAATTGTACACGTTTGTGAGGATATGGCCACGATGAACAGTCCGCATGTGGTAGTTTTGCACTATGGTGCTTTCCATGTGGGCAACGTCAGTGCCCCTACTTTGTTGGCTGATTTGGAACGCTTGGTTCAAGCAGTAATGAAAATCCTTCCAAATGCAAAAGTAATTTTTTCTGGATTACTACCTATGGCAATATGGGACAATAGTTCAGTTTTTTGTCCTCAGCAAAATATTGCTAGGTGTGTCATCAACCGAGGCATGTGTGCCTTCATGCTTAGAGCTGGTATGTTCTTCTGTAACAATGAGAATATTGATGCCAGTAATGCTGTTAATTTGAAAGAAGATGGCATTTCTTTATCTTTTACGGGAAATGCCTTTCTATTTTGGAATGTAAGGGTTGCTTTGGAGAAGGTTATGTGAAGATTTTAGGAGTAAAGTAAGAAAAAAAAACAAGAAAAAAAATACAAAATAGCAGGTGTCTGTCAAGCATCTGTAAAGTAAAAAAAAAAACGGCTCTTTTCAGAGCCAACTTCAAAGGGGAAATGGGGCACACTATTTAAATTTACATTCACCACGCTCAGATTTTCGATGTGTCCGCAAACATGGCGGTAGTCCGCAGACATGAAAATCACTACGAGGGGGTTAGTATGTTCTATGTTACATGTATATGAAGTCAGGGATATTATGGGTAAGTTGTGCACTAAAAACCTATGAAATTCAGTGAAAAAACTTTGTTAAATGGACGTTATGGTTAAGTTGCGCTACTAAAAACCTATGAAATTCAGTGAAAAAACTTTGTTAAAGGGACGTTATGGCTCAAAGTAAAACCGAAAACCCCCTGAAATTCGGCAGTTATGGTAACATAAGCAACCATAATTCGCGCCACCGTGCACTGCTAACACTAACACCAAGGACATCAAAGATGACATCACAAATGTCATTGATGACATCACTGATGACATCACATGGCTGGCTCTCCCTTTTTATCCTTTACTGACATATCGAAGCCACATAGTTTTCTTCAGTAACAGTCAGGAAGTAAAAATTGAAAAGGTACTATATTTGTAGACTTAGGGTCCAGTCACATCATATGAAACACATACATAGCGGAAGATACAGGCTTGAAAGAGAGCAATCCTTTCTGTGCATGAAGATAATCATTATGGTTATCAGCACTTTCTCATAGTTTTATTTTTATTACTCTACCTTCCCTCTATATGCTCATATTTGTATACATTATACTCACTCTCCATAGAGTGAATGGGAAAAAAATTTTGCTCGAGCCTACAGCCCAAACCGCTGGACGGATTTCCACCAAATTTGGACCAGGAGCAGCGGGTTGGTCCCGAAAGCGTGCTTTTGCAAATTTGGTGAAAATCCGTCCAGTAGTTTTTTTTTAAAATGACCAAAAAGTAGGTCAAAAAAATTAGTGATATCTGTGTTCGGTTTGCGGACACACCTCCCTGTTCGCTCCGCGGAAAGTGTCCTGATTGGCCAATCGTCTTGCGTGATGTTCGCGGACATGCAAAGTGTTCGCTGATTGGACGGCGTGGAGCGTGAAGCGCATCAGATTTTTCGGTAGCGCCCGCCATCTTGGATTCGCAGACGTCCCCAGACAGCGCGGTGAAACTTTGTTCAAAATGTGTATTTTGTAGAGTGTGTTGGTGTGTAGGAGTGTTTGGGGAGGGTGGGAGTGTATGTGATAGGATAAAAATGTTGTGTTTTTTATGTGTTAGACGTTCTTTTTGTGTTCGATTTGTTTGCGGCCGTCACGGGTGTTCTGAAATGTTCTAAATAAACTGACTAGGGGGTGTTCTAAGGAGTGAATATGTGTCTGTTTTGTTTGCAAGCAAAGTGAAACTGTTCTAAGAACACTTGCGGTGTCCGGGGAGTGTTCGTAGGGGTCGTCCTGAGGACGCTGTCCGTATTGTTCTCTGTCAAGTTGAATGTGTTCTAAGAACACGCGCGGTGTTCTGAAATGTTCGCAAATAAACAAAATGGGGGTGTTCTGAAGACGCTTCTAAGAACACTCGCGGTGTCCCGGGAGTGTTCGTAGGGGGTGTCCTGAGCACGCTGTCCGTATTGTTCTCTGTCAAGTTGAGTGTGTCTTAAGAACACTCGCGGTGTCATGAAATGTTCGCAAATAAACAAAATGGGGGTGTTCTGAAGACGCATCTAAGAACACTTGCGGTGTCCGGGGAGTGTTCGTAGGGGGTGTCCTGAGGACGCTGTGCGTATTGTTCTCTGTCAAGTTGAATGTGTCCTAAGAACACTCGCGGTGTACTGAAATGTTCGCAAATAAACAAGATGGTGGTGTTCTGAAGACGCTTCTAAGAACACTTGCGGTGTTCGGGGAGTGTTCGTAGGGGGTGTCCTGAGGACGCTGTCCATATTGTTCTCTGTCAAGTTGAATGTGTCCTAAGAACACTCGCGGTGTCCAGAAATGTTCGCAAATAAACAAAATGGGATGTTCTGAAGACGCATCTAAGAACACTTGCGGTGTCTGGGGAGTGTTCTTAGGGGGTGTCCTGAGGACGCTGTCCGTATTGTTCTTTGTCAAGTTGAATGTGTCTTAAGAACACTCGCGGTGTCCTGAAATGTTCGCAAATAAACAAGATGGTGGTATTCTGAAGACGCTTCTAAGAACACTCCCTGTGTCCGGGGAGTGTTTGTAGGGGGTGTCCTGAGGACGCTGTCCGTATTGTTCTTTGTCAAGTTGAATGTGTCCTAAAAACACTTGCGGTGTCCTGAAATGTTCGCAAATAAACAAGATGGTGGTGTTCTGAAGACGCTTCTAAGAACACTCCCGGTGTCATGGAATGTTCGTAGGGGGTGTCCTTAGGACGCTGTCTGTATTGTTCGTTGTTAAGTTGAAATTGTTCTAAGAACTATCGCGTTGTTCTGAAATGTTCGTAGGGGGTGTCCTGAAAACGGTGTCCGTATTGTTCGCTGGCAAGTTCAAAGTGTTCTAAGAACACTCACATTGTTCGCGGACATTAAAAGTTTCCCATAGATCATAGTTGAAATGTTTGACTCTATGGATGTGATATGCTGCGGTGGTTGTTGCCAGGGCATAAAATCTTGGGTGCATGGCCCAAGATTCTATGCCCTGGCAACAACCACCGCAGCATATCACATTCATATTTGCTTATACCTTTGGGTGAAAAACAAATGTATAAGGAACAAAGGTATTAAATACTATGGATGTGATATGCTGCTATGGTTGTCCTTCTTATTGTATACTTACTGTTTGGTCTAGTAATGGGAGTCCATGTTTTTCTTCTTCATTTCTGTGATAAAAGAAAATAGCATGTTAGTATTAGTATTTTGTAATGACTTATTACATTGTATAAGAAATATACTTTAATTTTTTTTCGACCCTCATATTTAGTAGAGTACAAATCAGAGTACTGTGCAATTTGCTCAGTTTCTGTATTTGTTGCTAAAATCATTGGGTCTGTGGGAGAAAAAAAAATCCATGTTGGATTAAAAAAAAAACATTTTTCTGTTATGCTACAGTTTATTTGTTTGTTTGTTTTCAGTGTTCACTTGTTGTTTCTGGCTAATGCTTTATACTTTGCTTTGTTGTATTTTTTTTGGAGCAGTAACAGATTCTTCATTTGTTGTGATATTATACAATTTTGGAGCAGTTAGATACTAATTGGCGTAGTCTAACGGTCTATTTTTTAAATATATTTTAGTGGTTTTGATTTATCTATTTGGATATTGTTAAATTTTGGGACAGTTAGATACCAGTTGGCGTATTTTTTGGCCTAATTTAGTGGTATTCATTTATCTGATTAGTTGTAGAATCTTTGAGCAGTTAGATAGCTTTTGTAGTATTCTAACAGTTTATATTTTTTTTAACACAAATTTATTTAAATGTTTAAATACAGTTTATTTATCAAATTTTGGTTTTAAGAACATCAAATAAGCGTTTGTAAGATTTGCTGGTAATCTCTGCTTTAGAGTAAGGGTACTATCATTACATTCAAACCATCCACATTTCTTTTTTTTATATGCAGTGTAGTGCCCTGAATTGGTTGTGGCTCCTGCGTGGTAGATTATACCTATTGTTGTGAAGGTTTTCTTACCAAGTGATATTTGACCATGTGTGAATCCAGTCAGCTTGCAGTTGTTTTTGGTACCATCTGCATTGTAACGTAGAAGCATTAGTATTACGTATTTACTATGTGTTTGTATTACTAACGTGGAGCTATTATCTGAATTGCAGGTAGAGCATAATGTACCATGGTTTGCATTTTGTACAAGTTGCTGAAATGGAATGGATTCACAATTTGGTATTGATATATATATGAAGCGTTCATTGGGGATTTCTTCGTGTGTCACATTGTTGCAGAGAGTGCATGCATGTTTCCACATGTATGAAATCTGAAAGATTTCATTTATAGGTATGTTTTTGTTTTCCAGTACTTGTAGTAAGTACATTAGAAATTCTTGTGGATCTTCCTGTGAGTTTATAGTGAATTTCACCATTCCAGCACAGTACTCCAATTGTCGTCTTATTCCAAAAACATGTGTTGTCAGGATTGTTTGCTGCATTTCTGTGAAGTACTAACATTTGCAAACACAATGGGTCTGTACTGTGTAAGTAAATGTTGTCAACAATTGGTGGTAATTGAAATAGAATATACATTGCTACATTTGCATAGCAACTTACACCAACTATATTTGAAAATTTAAATGGTCCAGGTAGTTCTGTATCTAACTGCTTTTTTTGGAGTTTGTCTTCCTTCTTTAAAGAAGTAACTGGTTTACTTTCTCTAATTGATTCTTTTTTGTTTGTGGTACTTGATGAAGTTTTAGTTTCTTTTACTCTCTTTGGAGGATTTGCAGTGACGTCCTGTTGCATTTCTGTTTGATTTAATTTTCTTTTACAACGTTTTAGTTTTTGTGGAACAGAATATGTGTTTAGATGGGGAGTGTATAGTGAGCAAAGTCTATTATATTCTAAAATGCAAGGAATATCAGCGTTTACTTTACTTGCATCAAAGTTGATTAGAAATAGACCGTCAAGTGTACGTAAGCGTGATAGTGCTACGTAGCTCATGCCTTCTTTAAAGACTGTGTTACCAATATCTATCATTGCTTTGTCTAGGGTAAGACCTTGTGATTTATGAATCGTGACTGCGTATGCAAGAGTTAGAGAAAATTGTTCTCTGCGTACATACATATCTTTGAAGAGAAGGAATCTAGCGGTTGAGCGTCCTATCCGTTTTACTTCTGAAAGTTTGTCAAAGAGTATATTGACAAACTGAATTTTGTTGTCACGTGGGTATGTTTGAAAGCCAACAACTGTACCCAGTGATCCATTAACTAGTCCTTGGTCCACGTCAAGGTTACGTTTAAGCATTACTCTGCAATTTAAGGATAATTTTAACATCTTTTCTAAGCCTGCTGTTTTTGAGATTGATTTTTCTAAATTGTTTAGTCTTGTTGTGGCTTGGTCACACATGGGTAGTGTCCTACCATGTACATCTAGTTTGTCTGTGGCGTTAAGGCCATACAATTGACATTTTTGTGGGCTAATTGTTCCATAACATCTGTAGCACATGCATTATCGCCATAAAGTGCATTAATGTGCCGGGTTTTCAATGTTGCTTCTGCTTCTTTAGAAAGTATACCAACTCTCAAACTTTTTAAAATGTTGGCATAAGTTAGATCTGCAGATTGGCGCATGTTTTCTGTTAATTCTCTGTATTGGAAATGTTGCCAAAGGTTGACATTTCCAATGCTGCCAACAGTTCTACGGCAGAGTTTGTGCCCTAATGTTTTAAAAATAGGTTCACCTTTTACTGCTGTTAATTGAAGCAGATCTCCAAAAACAATAATGTGTTTTCCTGCAAAGAGCTCTTCATAGTCTGTTTTGAGTACTTCTTGTAATCTGAGGTGAATCAAAGCTAACATCAGGTTGGAGACCATGCTCACTTCATCTATCAGTAGCATTTTCATTTGTTTCAATACTCTGCATAATTCTATTGCAGCTTCTGCAGAAAGTGTGTAATAGTCTAATTTGTTCTGGTGTTCTACTGGTAATAGTAGTAATCGGTGTAATGTAACACCACCTATGTTGTAGGCAGCTAAACCTGTGGGGGCAGTGACAACAGCTGACAGTTTGTTGTTTGTCAATTGTTGAAGGAACTTACTAATGATTTTGATTAGGAATGTTTTGCCAGAACCAGCTTCACCACTGACGTACAGTAGTATAGGTTTATAATTATGGCAGGAACATTCTTTATTTTCATGTTTTACACCATGTGCAATTTGTTTTGTTATTTCTGAAAAATGCTACTTTTCTCATTGTTTAGTTTTGATTGTAGTATTGTTAAGTCTTCCTTATCTTCATACTGACACATGGTGTTTTCTACTTCTATCATAGCTAATTCTGCCTCATTTGTTATTAGTGGTTCTCCCAGTGGTTCTTGGCTTCCTGTTACAGAAGGTTGACTACTGTCAGGAGTATCCTTATCTAGTTGGCCTTGGAGTTCTTCTTCATGTTGCTGTTCATTGTGCAACATTGTTTTGTACTGTGTAAAGTTTACATCAGTTATAGTGCTTTCCTTTGCTTTGAAAGCATCCTCATATGAGTGATAGTTCTCTAGTAATTGTTCTTCTTTTCTCCATGGTTTGAAGAGTTGTAGCAGGGACATGTAATATACTTCTTTATGTTGAGGAGTCTTCAATGACAATTTGATATGATTAATTAAATTTGGTTTAGTGAGTTTAACTAAGCTGCCTTCACAGTCTGTCATTCTATATTTACCTTTTTTTTCATCAGGTTTCATATTATTTTTGTATGTGTAGTATTGGGCTATTTGGTATAGACACATGTTTTCCAAAGTATTACTTCTGTTTGGGTAGTATGTGTCCAATACATTGTTTTTTAAAATGTCTTGGCTGTTGGGATCAAGTTTGCCTATTGTTTCTATATCTTCATATGATTTTAGAACTCTTTTTCTAGATTTAGCTGGACCAAGACTTAGCCATACAATATTTTCAGATTTTCCATACAATGAAGTACCAGTTATACGATCAGCTGCTTCATAAGATCCACATTATCTATGGGTGAGCATTTTTATGCCCAAGCTGTATGAATTCTGAGATACTGTTTTATCTGATGACAGGTCATTCCAGAGGTATTGGAGCTCTGTCTTTTCTGCTTTAGTTAAGTATGCTGTGACATATCGTGCAACTGCAGTAGAATTGTCTGCAATGTACTGCACATCTATGTTTGCATTCCATAACTGGGCAATGATAGCATTATAATCATTGATATATTTTTCTTCTTCTTTTCTTTTTATGTAATATGTATTTTTAGGTGACTTACCTTTAACACTATGTCTAACTGAAGACATGAGGTTGTTTACTTGACCTGTATTTGTAACTGGTCTAGGGAAACCAAATCAGCATTTGGTGTAGTATTTGCCTTTATTTTTGTATTTGCGACGACAATATTTTCCACATTTGTGTCTTTGAAATTGTAAAATTTGTGCACGAAGATCACTATTTGTGGCTTCTGATGGAATTTCACAAGTGACATATTTTTCAATAAACTGTAAAACAGTGGCATCACTGTCTTGACCAAATTTAGGAGCATCTTTAATCCATAAAAGCATGTGGATTTGTGGTGCTCCTCTGGCTTGGTATTCTTTTCTCCAAAAGAAGTGCTGCACTTCTCCAAGGGGAGGAACAGTTTTATTACAAATAAAATGTAGCATAGCAATGAAGCGATGGTGAAAATATCTTAAAACATCAACAGGATCCAAAGAACAAAGTTCTCCAGGTGTTAGAATATCTATGTTTGTTTTGTTTTTATTTGATATGCGCAGGAAATCATGTAAATCTTCCCATGCATATTCTGCACAACTTAATGTAACAAACCAAGTGGGTGGGCCAAGGTTTCTGATCATACAACGTACATCTCCATGACGTTGAAACCAGTACTCTTTAGTACCACGCATATTTGCTAATAGATTTGTAATATTTGATTGTAAAACATCATCCTTTTGTTGCACTTTCTCTAATAATTGTGTAGCTGTCATATTTTGAAAGTGTGATCCTGATTTTAATATGTGTGCAACTCCGTAACATAAAGTTGCCAGTTCACTTTCAAAGAGTAGGTGGAATATGTATTCCACATTTTGTCTAAATCTGGGATCTTCAGAATAAATCCGTAATGATCGGTATTCTGAAGCTGATATTTGAATAGGTCTATCATCATACCTTCCTCCTTTGCCAGTAGGAAAGAGTAGAGGAAAAGCACGTGCTTCTATGCTTTTTTCCCATATACTGATTGGCAATCCTTTTGTTTGACGCATTTGGTAAGTTTCTAGTACATCTTGTACGGTGTCATTACAGTGCAAAGGATGAATTGTATAATGGTCTAAAGTATTTGATATTGTAGCAGGATCTAGTATCTCAAATTGACCAGCTTCTTGTGTTTCTTGAATTATTTCAGTTGTATCTTTCAAGTTTTCTTCAATATGAATTTCTTTGTAATATTCATTATTCTCTTTAAGATATTGGGAGGCTTGTCTAACTTTATATAAATCTACCAGCTGTTGCCATATTTTTTTGTCTTTTGTAGGTACTCCATTTACTAATATAATTAAAGATTGCTGCATTGGACGTTGCACTCCTAGAGTATGCACATTTTCTTTTAGATTTAATGGTAAATAAACGACTTTTCCACAAATGCCTTTTACCAATTCAGAGGGAGGTAATTTTGCTGTTTTTGGTTGAAGGCGTATTATTGCTTGAAATGGGTGTACTGTTTGAATTATGATGCTCTCATAAATTAAGTTGTTGTAGAGGTTTTGGTATTGGGTATAATTCCAAGTTATTTGTGATAGCACGTGAAGGAGTTTGGTTGTTGTCAAGTTTTGTAGTGCAATAACTGCAAAGTATTAAGGGCTCAGTTATTTCATATTTGTTTTCTGCTAGAAGGTAGAGAGCTAATTCAAACCATTTAGAATCTTCACTGTCTTCTATTTTGTATGATAGGTCCACAGTTTTTGTGTTACTTTTATAAAAACTTCTACGGCAACATACACATACATGGTTTGGTACTTCAGCTGATGTACTTTTAAATTTTAGTATTTCTTTTTTGTATGTGTTTAGCAAAAGGTTGCCATGTGTAGAATTGTTGCTTAATTGGTTTAAAGCTATTTCATTCTATAAATGGCTTTCACTTCAAAAATATTTTTTCTGGATATAGTCAATTTCTTCAAGTAGGTCTTTTGCTCTACCATGTAGAAGGGTGTTATTTAACTTTGCTAGTGCTAAAGCAGGACTTTTAGCATAGTACAGTTTATAGACTAGATTTCTTATAGTTGAATGATGTGTTGATATCCTTTTGATATCATGGAAAGTGGTTTTACAAGTAGGTCCTGTAATGCAGGCCAATGAATGTCCTTGTAGTCCTGTGTACTTGCGCACTGGACAGGTATCTATATTTTGCAGTAATTTAATTTTGATTTTGTCTTTGCTTTTTACATATTTGTTGAGGAATTGGTGTAAAGATTTGAAACATTGTTTGGGAATGTTACACATTGACGTGCATGGCCATTTGTACACTAGACGTTCTGATTCAGTTGAATGGAGGGGTAATTCTAAGTTTTCAGGGCATATTTTTGTAAGAAGTATTTCTTGTTCCATTATGGCATTATTCACTTTTTCATAACCTCGACCACTGCTATTTATGTATTTGTTTGCTTTTGTTTCTACGCTTCATCATTAAAATATGGTTCTGTGCTCGTAGTGTGATTCCATTCACCTCCGCAGATACTTAAGAAGTTCTTTCTGTTGACATTTCGCTTATTGAGAAGTCTTTTTTGTAATTTAGTTTTGTTAGTGGTTTCATTTTGTTTAACAGTAAAATAAATACATTTCTTTTGAGAAGAATTGCACTGTCCATGAATGCTTCTAAGATTAATTTCCTACGATAGGTTTTAAGCTTTGAACCTGATTTCTCTCCTGTTTTTATAAGATTTTGAAGGCTTTGTGACGGTATATTTTGGCTAAAATACTTTTCTTGGTATGCTTACTTTGCACTATATTAAAATTTGAAGAAGTAGTTTTATCTGTACTGATAGCTGATTTTCTGTTAATTGTTTTTTGGTTTGTTTTACATTTTGATAGAGGAAGTAAAGTTGTTGTACTTGAAACTTCTTGTGTTTCACTAAATGATTGTATTAGCTGTTTTGTTTCAACTTTTTTTACAAATTCTGCTAGAGATGGATGCTTATGTTGGACACCTTTATTTTCATTTGCTCTAATTTTGCGTTGCTTTCTACAGAGTTGCCTTTTGGTAGGCATTCTTTAGGGTCTGTTGAAAAAAATAAAGAAGATATGGGTTGGGGTGTTCTGGAATGTATGTGTGCTGTGTGCATGAGTGTTTGAGTAAGATGATAAAGATGTATGTAATGGTGTGTGATTGTGCATTGGGAACTAAAACTAGTAGGGATAGATATTCTTGAATTAATGTGTTACTAAACTGGGGTTCAGATGACAAAAAAAAAGTAAGCTAGTGGTGTGGAAAAGTACAAATAGTAAATCTAATGTATACAATTAAAACAGTTGTTTGTTCTATAATATGAAAATTGTAGTGGTTCAGTTGGCTAATTTGTGTGTCCATTTGTGTGCAGCACCTTTTGCCCTCCCAGCACTGCGAGCAGAGCTCTTGCTCGACATTGTTTGGCTTCCTGGAGGAGGCGGACTTCGTCGCGGTCACGTGACGAATCACGTGACTCACAGCCCGCATTTAGTGCCGGCCCAACCGCCCGAGCGGCGTGTTTCATTTACTTGGAAGGAGTACCCTGCTGACTGCTTACTTACCTCGACTGCAGCACCTTTTGCCCTCCCAGCACTGCGAGCAGAGCTCTTGCTGGACATTGTTTGGCTTCCTGGAGGAGGCGGACTTCGTCGCGGTCACGTGATGAATCACGTGACTTACAGCCCACATTTAGTGCCGGCCCAACCGCCCGAGCGGCGTGTTTCATTTACTTGGAAGAAGTACCCTGCTCACTGCTTACTTACCTCAACTGCAGCACCTTTTGCCCTCCCAGCACTGCGAACAGAGCTCTTGCTGGACATTGTTTGGCTTCCTGGAGGAGGCGGACTTCGTCGCAGTCACGTGACGAATCACGTGACTCACAGCCCGCATTTAGTGCCGGCCCAACCACCCTTGCGGCGTTAAGCCCTGGAAGCAGTAAGGGCTGGAGACGCTGTTTTGCTGTTCGGCTGTGGCCGTGTGCAGTGAGTACTACAGTTCAGAAGTACTTTGTTCTGTTCCGTTAGCTACATAAGCCCTCATTTGCCACAAGGGTAAGGGGGGAGAGACGGACTCTGGCAGCTCCTTAAGCTGTCGGGCATTCCTTAACCTGTGGCTGGATAGCCCTGTGAAGTCCCGCTTTGCCGCTTCGCCGCGGCGAAACGAGTTCTCCTATTCTACATACTTGCTTATATTTTTTTTTTCTTCACTTTTCTCCTTCTTTCCCCCTCCTTTCCCCCTCTCCAAATGTTTCCATCTGTCTGTAGTGTGTGGATTTAAATGATTCGCAAACCTAGCGAACCATATTGTCTCACAACGGAGATGCCGTGTGACATACGCCAATGGATTATGTCAGAATCCCAAGCGCTCCCAGAGGAACGACCCTTTACAAAGGTGACAAAAAAGTTATGTTCAACTCCTAAGCAACCACTACCGAAAAGTAAAATGAATCCAAAGGAAAAGCTGAAAACGCCCAATAAACGCAATGTTGATATACGGAATTATGGATTTGGAGTGAAAAGTAAACCTGCTGCAAATCTGATTCCTGCTGCATCTGTGCTGCTGGTTTTACCATCTAATGTAAGTCTGCCGACTGATTCGGTAGTGTGTATGCCCAAGGTTGGTTCACAAAGCACTATTGCTGAAACTGCTGTATGTGTGCCAGCCGATTCCATAATGTGTTCAATTAAAAACACTATGCCTATATTAGATTCTCCTATGCATGCCGAGGGAAATATCACTTTGTCAGAAATGCCTTTCCCACTTTCTGATAGTATGTTATTAGAAAATGTCTCCTTAGGTGTCCCAGTTGTAGCAGCCCCCAATATGAATGGCATTTCAAAAGAAATTACAGACATCACAGATACCAACAATATGAGTACCTCGATTAGAGTAACCGAATCTAATTTATCTAAATCTCCTGAGATGTTTAAACAATCGGAAAACAGCATATCAACATTAGACATCTCTTATATCCCTCCAACCCCACGGAGGCTAAATAACGCCCCTCTGAGCTCGGAAAAAGTATTAAATTCCTCGAAATCTACAACGTTAACATTAGAAGTTATGAACATCGCCTTTATGGCTCTTGCGAAACTCTTTGAAACTGTTGATAGTTCATTAAAAAATGTGACTGAGAATATCAAAGCCATGGAAATAGATCAAAAGAAACGCAACTTAGTTGCCAACTCCAGGCACAATGACATCTATAATAAATTGATCCACAGTATTGATCATCAAAATGAAATAACACAGCGTTTGACTCAGAAACAAGATGAAAATCTAAAAACCAACATGATAGGAATTTGTGCTTCTACCCAAACACTTGAAGACCTTGACTGTGAAATCATAGAAGTGATTCTAGACTCACAAACATATCTCCCTCCCCAAATGTTAAATTATCAACATAAGGCTAACTCGGACATTCCGTTTGTTGAAGGTATTATAAAAGAAAAAATTGTAACAGCTACTTCCACATATCAGCACGAGAACTGCCCGCTCTCACAAGGAGAACAAAGAACAGACTATGGACAAAAACCACAACCCACGTATTCTGTTTTCGACATGAAAGTGGCCAATGAAGCCATAATCAAGTCAAAAACGAAGAACTGTAATAAACCCTCAGACCAAATAAAAAAGACAAAAAATGAAAAATCTGCGAAGACATCAGGAAACTCTTCCACCAAACAATTTATTAACACTCTTGCTAAAGTAAATTTGAGATCGACAGCGGCTGCGAGCCTTATAACAAAAAGATATGCTGCGTTAGCTAATTTAAGAAAATAAAATAAACAAGCAGACTCTATTCATTTGTCAAAAAAAATTGCAGACCATCCCCCACTAGATGAACTCATCAAATTGGCTGAAAAACAGAAGTCTGTGCATGATAAAAACCCTGATGCGAGTATGAATCCCATGCCAGTCATCGGTGGTGATCAGAAAATAGAGAACAATGAGGTTGACAAAGATTTAGCAGATTCAAGAAAGGCCTTAAGACATGAAATCGATTTGTATCTTGAGTCTCGAACGTTTGAACCACCAATCTTCCCAATTATAACGAATGGCCCTGCCAAATGCTCTACTGCGACTCATTCTGACACATTGTCAAAGACGAGTGTAACAACAAATAGTCCAGGAAAGCGAGTCTCGTTTGCTGAGCTCGCTTTTTCCGGTGTTGAAAACAAGAGCCAAATCCACACCACCAATAATAACCTATTACAAACAGATCTAAACGAAATCAAAGATTCTATTGCGCGTCTGTGGCAACTCAATGCTAGATCACAGACGGTATCTTCCTCAAAACAAGCAAATGGAAGACAATGGACAAGCCTGCAATCTGTTCCAAATATAAAATCTTCCCTAGGCAAAACATCAATGCTATCTAACACCCGATTAGTAAAAGAGGAGAACAGACATTCTATGACACTTTCGTGTCGACAGGACTTAAGTTTGTCATATAATATGAATCGTCAAAGCATCCTAAGACTTTTTGGTGATGTGAAATCATTACAAGAAATTCAGTCACAAGATCTTGATCAAATTGAATTTCCAATCGCAGATGATAACACCATAGTCCTGATATGGTCCCGGTCACTAGTAATCCATAACATCATTTGGGCTGCGCGACAGGACTTATCTAACTTGGGATTTCTACTCACTCGTAACGGAAACAATCAAAAACAAATCAAATCTTGCCTGAAACCAACATCTAGATTTGAATCTTACATCCCAAGAATTCCTGCTGACCCCACGAAAAACATGTATAATGCTCAAAACTATATGACTAGAGTATAACTAGCTAATAATGAAGAGTTTTCAGAGCTAGCAGTTTTGAGCTGGAACACACGAGGGTTTAATCATCTAATCAACAACAAGGAGAGCATATTGGGTGATTATGATCTAATTTTCTTGCAAGAAACATGGCTCTCCATTACACCAACGTGGAATAATTATGATGTGTTGCTTAATCCAGCTATAAAAGCAACCAGAGGCAGACCTATGTCAGGATTGCTTACAGCGTCAAACTCTTTAGTAGACATTCAGCTCTGTTCTACACCTTCATCGAATGCATACATACAATGCTCTTACGTCACTATCAGCCTGATTAAAATTGCATGCCTTAATATTTATTGGAATCCTATAGGCATAACATCTGCTCAGTTCTTCAAAAACGTAACGTCTGCTTTGGAGAATGCTAGGCTGAAATATGAAACTACTCATTTGATCATTGCTGGTGGTCTAAATTTACATCTTGTAAATAAGAAAAAAGTGAAAGATAATGAACGTATATGCATGTGGAACAAATTTATGAAATCTTGGGATTTAATCATGCTAAATGGTACGAGCGTGGCTGACTCGCCTCCTCATGACACTTGGTTTAGGGAAAAACAATCAGCTATCATTGATTATATATTTGTTTCGAGAAGTTTGTTTGCACATTCAAACAACTTTGCAGTCAAAACATCACAATACAGCAATCATCGACCATTAACCTTTAAGATCAACCTACACCTCACTTCAACTGCACCAAGACATCTACTTAAAGGTCAATATGAAATGAATAATTCTTTAAATCGACTGAAATGGTCACATGAATCTCTAATTTCATATTATGACCATCTACAATCTTATAAAGCATGTGAGTCATCTTCTGAACCAAATAAAATATCTCTGTTTAGCCTAATGCAACTGTATGCCTCCCAACAAAGCATCAATACCAAAATAAGTAAAATCTCTGATAACATAGTTCGTACTCGGAAAACAGCATTCAGATCACAAAAAAGAGAAGCCATGAAATTACCAGCTCATGTAAAAATACAAGCCATGAAATCCATCAAAACCAGCTATAACAATTGATTAAAAGAATACAAAATTACCAAACATCAGAAATATGGAGAACTCATGTTAACTGAAATTAAAAATAAAAACACGGCACAGCTTTGGCAATTACTAAATTCAGTAACCACCCCGTCCCAACTATCTTCACACATTAATGGTGTTTCAGAATCTGACTGCTGCCTACATTTTAAAAATTTGTATGTTGCGCCAACTGCAAATGAAAATGTGTATATGACCTCCACACCGTTTTCTTTTGAATTTGACGAGGATGATATTTATCATTGTATCACCAAAGCCGGTATGTCCCGAGCCCCCGGCCCAGACGGTCTATCTAATGCCATCTTAAAAAAGAACATTGACCTATGGGCGCCAATTCTATTCTCTCTTTTCCAACTTATTATCAGTCATCAAAAAATTCCGTCATCATGGACACAATCGATCATCGTTCCCATCTTTAAAAAAGGCAATAGGCAAGACCCGTTGAGTTATCGTCCCATTGCCCTCCTTGATGTCTCTGGAAAAATTTTCTGTAGGCTGATATTGCGAGAATTAAACAACTGGTCACTACAGTTTAAACGAAGAGACCCTTTTCAAACTGGGTTTGTTTCGGGCATGGGCACGGCCATTAATTTAACTATTCTTAATGCCATCAAATGTTCGTATGCCGTGCGGAAGCAACCACTTTATATAGCATTTGTGGACTTTCGCATGGCTTTCGATTCAGTGGACAGAATACTGCTAACTCAGAAATTGGTGCGATATAGCTGTCCGGAAAACTTGATAAGAATTGTGACGCTGTTACACTCTAACACCTCTGTACAAGTTAAATTAAACATGGAGGGCTTACTTTCCAAATCTATTTCGACTGCAAGAGGCCTGAAGCAAGGGTGCATTCTTGCATCCACCTTATTTAACCTTTTTTTACTTGACATGGCTGATGATTTCATGAGAACTCAATCAGATCCTCCGAAGCTGGGTGATCACGTAGTTCCCTGGCTTCCTTATGCGGACGATTTAATTCTGCTATCTCAAACTCCTTCTGGTCTTCAAAAAATGCTGACTGCTCTCGAGGCTTATGTTGCGGAAAATAACCTCACAATAAATGAGACCAAGACTCAAATTGTCACTCTTGGAAAGCACCCAACTCATTCACATAATAAGTTCCAGTGGACAATATGTGATAAGAAACTTCAAGTAGTTACTGAGTATAAATACCTGGGCGTAGACTTTAACAATCTAGTATCTGAAAAGACAATCGAGATAAAGCTTCAATCCAAATTGACAGGACTCATTTCCCAAGCAAGAATAATTCATGCTAGATTTGGAAAATTTTCCTGCATACCGGTAATGAGGTTTTATCAGCAGAAAGTATTACCTATAATTACATATGGCTCAGAATCTTTGCTACCCAGGTCTTCCAACTGTCTAATCAAATTAGAAGCTAAATTCTGGAAAACCATCCTTAATTTACCAAATGGCCCCCCTAGTCTGTTGCTTAGGTTTGAACTTGGTCTGTTATCAATCCAATCAGTGGTTACTTGGAAAATGTGTGTTCTGCTAAGAAAATGCATAATGGGTATATTCAAACAAGATTGTCTAGCCATCTTAGCAAAGTATCTTCTAACATCATCTCATTCTTTTCCATTAAAATGGAGAACCCATGTACTGGATGCCCGTGTGGAGGCAAATATCTCTATTGACATATTACTCACCAATCCGAACCGGGCAAAAACCAAAATTTTCGAAGCTGATTGGATTATGACCCAAGACAAATGTTCTAAATTAAAAAATTTTAACAGGATGTTATTTGGTCATAAAGAATACCGAAGAATGGCAGACTATTTAGTTAGATGTCCATCTTTGAGCCTGAGACAAAAAATACTACGATTTTGATTAAATTTATGGCCTGTCAATGAAATTTTGCTAAGACAAGGCCTCATAACTAAAGAGCTAAGTTATTGTCGATTCTGTTCTAATGGACCGATTCCTGAAACTTTGCAACACATTATTACGCAGTGTGAAGCCTTTGAACCTCAACGTCTAAAAATAGCTGAATGTTTAGCCTGGAATCTTGCTGACCACACGCTGAATGAAATATGGCATGAAATCTTCAACTCCAGAAAGATTTCAGTTAGAATCGCGACAATGCGATTGCTTGATTTGGCCTTTCCGTTTGTGGTAAAGCTTGCAAATAACAACAAAAGAATTAAATAAGGTGATTCCCTAGTAACTGAGAAGTTCCTTCTTTATATACTTACGTCACATGAAGCGCCTGACATCTCAACATGCAAAACTATGTAAAAAATGTGATATGTCATATATGCACAAGTGTTTTATTACATTTGTTGTCATGGATTTTAACTTATGTACTATCACATATTAGATGATCCTATGATGAAATATGATGTGAAATTTGAAATGTTGTAACTTAATGTTGATTTTATTTGTTCATCTGTAAAAAGTGAAAAAAAAAATTGTAAAGTTGTACTAACAACTAAATCAAATTAATAATAAAAAAGAAAAAAAAATATGAAATTGTATAAGTATTTTTATAAAGGTTTAAACATAGATTGTGTTTGCATGCAATTTTGTTTGAATATATGTAGTCTATATATTTCATTTAAAACATGTTAGTTTAACATGATTTGAGTGTGTGTGTATAAAGAAAGTAAAAAGTATAAAGGTTTATAAGTGATAGTTGATTTTAGGAAATTGAAAAAAGTACAGTAAATTCATTTTACAGATTTTACAAGGTAAAAGTCTGTTTGAAAATGTGTTCATTTACCATTGCTCTCAACTCACACGCTTTTGGCGGGTGTCACACGCCTTGTAAAGGGCAGACTCACCCGCCAAGCCTCCTGCACGCCCATTCATTCCAATGGGCGTCTCACCCACCAAAAACAAAATCGGGTGATTTCCCCCGCCTGTATAACAAAAATGGTTGAGAGCTATGTCATCTACTATACAGAAAATATGCATACCTGACGTTTGTGTACATGATATGGATATGCATGGAGCTGCAAGTAGAAATCTTGAAGACTTGTACAGTATTTCTGGTAGATGCTGCTTGCCAATGATATGACACTTCTACTCAGAGAGATTCAGAGTACATTTGCAGTGCTGGTCTATGATGATGCAGTTAGATGTAGAGGTCTTGAATGTGATTGGTGCATGGTCATGTGATTTTTGAGGTACATCCAATGAGGGAATGGCAGAGAGAGTGTAGTGGAAATGGTAGAAGGGCTGTTCATGTTACGATATGTACGCGGACATGGCGGTAGTTCGCGGACATCGGGAGTTACATCCGGGGATTTTTGGGTTCAGAAGTCATGCAAATGAGAATAAGCACTGAAAGGGATTGGTCAGGAAAGTTTGGTGGGTGTGTTGTGCCAGGAGAGATTTTCTCAGATACTCTTTTTGCTGAGAGAACAAAAGATAGCTATGGATGTGTGTTTCAGAAAACAGATTGTTTGGATTTTAGGAGATTTGTGGATACATTGGTTGAAGGTGCATGCAGAAAGCTGTGGAGTAGCTGTAGATCTTGGATTCCTACATGTGGAAGTACACTGGCATTGAGTACGTGGAATGAAGTGGTTGGACTTGCTACCTCTCTGTGCTACTTTGGAGACAGAGCAACATCCAGACTTAATTGTAATTCATTGTGGAGGGAACATTTTAGGACATGTGACTGGAATTGTTTTGCAATTTGCTATGAAAGAAGGACTGAGGAAGGTTATGGACATGTTTCCTAATTCTCAAGTGAAATAATTTCACGGATTGCGCAGAGACACATGTGGCTTTGTTCTTCTTCATTTGGTCCACAAATGGAAAAAGCAAGGCGCAATGTGAATAAGGCTTTTTGTGGCTTTCTAAGAGATTTTGGCATGTCTTCTTTTCACAATGAAAATATTATGTTTTGTAGTACATACATTTTTCGCAGAGATGGAGTCCATCTTACTTATGCTGGCAATCAGATTTTTCTGAGAAATGTACAAAATGCATTGCGACCTTTTTTGGAATTACAACAACGATTTTGAAGTAGATGTTAAGCATTTACAATTTTTGACTTACAAACACCACCCAAAGGCTCTTTTCAGAACCACCACTTCTTTCCAGAGAAAATTACAATGTTTGTGATGTAGTAGCAACCCAATTTTTTTAATGTTCGCAAACTGTCCGCGGACTTCTAAAAAATACAAAGAGCCCTGCTTCATTTATTTTCACTTCTATTTTGTAACTGGGAAAGGTGGCTCTGAAAAGAGCCTTATTTTTTTAGATTTTTGTAATTTTGTATTTTTTTTGGTTTTTCAGACACGACACACTAGGAGAGGAGGGTAAAGGAGGGTAAAGGGGGGACACCAACCACAGGGATAAGAAAGGGCGAGCTGAGAGAGGAAGATGTAGAGTGGGTTTTATTTGGGTAGTGAGCAGGTCTTCCCGTGCTCTGAGACGATAGTCTCAAAAGCACTCCGAAGTCGCTCCCCCCTGCAGAGTACTGTGTCACAGTACATACATACAACTGTGACCCTCGAAAGGTAAGGGTCATCAGCATTCTGTATGGCCTGTGAGGCAGCTTGAGAAAGACGCTGTCCCACAGAGGTGGTCCTTGTGGTGACAGGATCAGAAACAGAGGATGAAGTAGAGGAAATCAACCTGCTACGTTCTTCGCAAGGTACAACCCTGCGAATAGCCCCAGACTGAAATGACCTCAGGTGTCGCTTCATAGTAGTGGTCCCAAAGCTGTAGTTACCGTGCTTCCTGTGACTGAGTATCATTTTGCACTCATTGCAGGTAACATGGTTCGCACAAGCCTTAGGACCATTCCCATGAATGGTAAATAACCGCCACACCCAAGACTCACGCCTAGTGCGGGTAGTAGGGATTTCCTCTACCTCATTCTCATCATCCTCTTCTTCCTCCTCCGCATCCTCAGTCCTGTTCCCCGCTTCAGGCCCTTGAGGAGGTGGTGCTGAAGCAGGTGCAGCACCAAGTGGCAGTTCAGCAGCCAAGGATGCCATCTCGATGATGGTGTAGTCTGCAGGTGGCAGCAAAAATCACTGTGTTCTGAAGAATAGCCAGAAACACAATGGGAATAAGCTCTTGGGCATGGTCTTTTATAGGGGTGCTTGTGCACGGTCCGCGGACATGCGCACTGTGCGCAGACAGATCGAACACAAAAAAAGGATCGGAAAGTTTCAAAAGGTATATAGAAACTCAAGATTGCTACGTGGGACTTGTGGCATGCTGAGATTTTATTGAAACATATTATGGATTAACTGAAAATGTACTTTTAAATTGTTCGGGGACACGAACAGTGTCCGCATTTCAGGACACATGATGAGCGTGGGCGCGGTCATATGATCTGTTTGTGAACTAGTCTGCGAAGGAAGCGCGTGTCCGCAGGACACCAAGTGCACAGAGATTGGTTAGCACATGCGCATTGATGTCCTACGGACACTGTTCGGGTTCTGAAGTAATTAAAAGTGCGTCACACGTGAAACGAACATTTCAGGACACCACGTGTGTTCTTAGAACAGTTTAAACTTGGTAGCGAACAGTAAGGACAGATATAGTGTTCTTCAGGACACGTGTAATTTAGTTTATATACAAACATTTCAGGACACCAATTGTGTTCTTAGAACAGTTTCAATTGGGTAGCGAACACTACGAACAGTTGTACTGTTGTTCAGGACACATCATTTTTGTTTATTTACGAACATTTCAGGACACCAATTGTGTTCTTAGGACAGTTTTAAGTTGATAGCGAACATTACGGACAGATATAGTGTTCTTTAGAACACTTTAATTTTTGTTTCTTTACGAACATTTCAGGACACCACATGTGTTCTTAGAACAGTTTCAACTTGCTAGCGAACAGTACGAACAGGTGTGGTGTTCTTCAGGACACCTCCAGGATCAGAAACAGAGGATGAAGTAGAGGAAATCAACCTGCTACGTTCTTCGCAAGGTACAACCCTGCAAATAGCCCCAGACTGAAATGACCTCAGGTGTCGCTTCATAGTAGTGGTCCCGAGGCTGTAGTTACCGTGCTTCCTGTGACTGAGTATCATTTTGCACTCATTGCAGGTAACATGGTTCGCACAAGCCTTAGGACCATTCCCATGAATGGTAAATAACCGCCACACCCAAGACTCACGCCTAGTGCGGGTAGTAGGGATTTACCCTACCTCATTCTCATCATCCTCTTCTTCCTCCTCCGCATCCTCAGTCCTGTTCCCCGCTTCAGGCCCTTGAGGAGGTGGTGGTGGTGGAGGGGGTGGTGGTGGTGCTGAAGCAGGTGCAGCACCAAGTGGCAGTTCAGCAGTCAAGGATGCCATCTCGATGATGGTGCAGTCTGCAGGTGGCAGCAAAAATCACTGTGTTCTGAAGAATAGCCAGAAACACAATGGGAATAAGCTCTTGGGCATGGTCTTTTATAGGGGTGCTTGTGCACGGTCCGCGGACATGCGCACTGTGCGCGGACAGATCGAACACAAAAAAAGGATCGGAAAGTTTCAAAAGGTATATAGAAACTCAAGATTGCTATGTGGGACTTGTGGCATGCTGAGATTTTATTGAAACATATTATGGATTAACTGAAAATGTACTTTTAAATTGTTCGGGGACACGAACAGTGTCCGCATTTCAGGACACACGATGAGCGTGGGCGCGGTCATATGATCTGTTTGCAAACTGGTCTGCGAAGGAAGCGCCTGTCCGCAGGACACCAAGTGCACAGAGATTGGTTAGCACATGCGCATTGATGTCCTATGGACACTGTTCGGGTTCTGAAGTAATTAAAAGTACGTCACACGTGAAACGAACATTTCAGGACACCACGTGTGTTCTTAGAACAGTTTAAACTTGGTAGCGAACAGTAAGGACAGATATAGTGTTCTTCAGGACACGTGTAATTTAGTTTATATACAAACATTTCAGGACACCAATTGTGTTCTTAGAACAGTTTCAATTGGGTAGCGAACACTACGAACAGTTGTACTGTTGTTCAGGACACATCATTTTTGTTTATTTACGAACATTTCAGGACACCAATTGTGTTCTTAGGACAGTTTTAAGTTGATAGCGAACATTACGGACAGATATAGTGTTCTTTAGAACACTTTAATTTTTGTTTCTTTACGAACATTTCAGGACACCACATGTGTTCTTAGAACAGTTTCAACTTGCTAGCGAACAGTACGAACAGGTGTGGTGTTCTTCAGGACACCTCCATTTTCGTTTATGTACGAACATTTCAGAACCCTCGCTCTGTCCGCGGACACTTTTATTGTTTTTTTTTTAAAAAAAGGAAACTATTCACAATAAAATATAAAATTAAACTTTATTTAACATATATTAATAATTTTTGACAGAGAAGGTGAGGCAGAAACAGAAACAAAAACAGGAGAATTTGGGGTTTCAACATGGTTGGTATTAGGTGAAGAAGGGATGGAAATCTCATCAAAACGTTTTGGATTATGTAGAGGGTTCGGGGATGATTGACTGGGATATGGTGAGGAGGGACAAGTACATGTGGGGCAATGGTATGACGTTTTTGTTTTAAAATGATCTTCAACAAAAGTTTTCAAATTATTAAAATTGGTCAACAGTAAATCAATTTTTTCTTTTATGTCGTCAAGGGTGTTTTCCATAACAGCTTCTTCAGAGGTAGTTCCTATTTTGTTATGCTCTGTACAAATGTATATATGTTAAATGTATACAAAATAATAATATTTAAATGGTTTATATTATAAAGTGTTTACCATTAGTTTCACTATCTTGTGACATTTCTTCATGTGGGAAATTGTCCTCTAGCCATTCCAGAGTACTAGACATTTCTGTGAGAAAAAAAAAAAAGATAATATATTTTTTAATCTAATGCAGAAAGTTTATAAATATATGAGTAAAATGAAGTACACTTACTATTTCTGGTAAGATAAGTCCTATGTATTCAGTGGGTCTGGTCTTGTTCTCAGTTCTGTTGTGTCTGTGAGGTAATTATGTTGGAAGCCAATTTATGTTCTTGTGGTATATTCCATTTCAGAACATATTGTATTTAAATGAATGGTTAGTGTGTTACATATATGGGTTACATTTCTTATGTATTACTATATATAATGTGTTTGTGTGCTGATTTTTGAATGTGTTAAATGTTCCTATATTATGATATAACAATCAAACATACCCCCCCCCACAGTTTTTAGGTAGTGGTACTGTTCGTAAGAAGAGATCTAGTCAGTTCCATATGACATGTATATAAAGTCAAAGTCATTATTGTTAAGTTTTGCTACTAAAAAACTATGAAATTCAGTGACTCAGCAGTGCACGGTGGTGGCGCGAGTTATGGTTGCTTAGCTTACCATAACTGGCAAATTCCAAGGGTTTTTCGGTTTTACTTGGAACCATAACTTCCCTTTAACAAAGTTTTTTCACTGAATTTCATAGGTTTTTAGTAGCGCAACTTAACCATAACGTCCCTTTAACAACGTTTTTTTCACTGATATATATATATATATAGATAGCCGCCCTATAGTTAAGGTGAGTCGGACTCCCATAGGTATCCCTTAAAATTCTATTGTTAATAACATTTGAGTTGAGTAACGGATTTGGCTGAATTTTGCAAGTGATTAGGGATTTTCCCCGCCTACCTCCCCCCCGAGGTGGCCGGGGCAAATCGTATGTATCACAGGCTACATACGTTAAAAGACAGCTTGCTGTCCATTTTGAATTAACTACTATACGAGGACATTATAGGGGTTGACTTTACTCCCCTTTCCACTTGTAGATACTGATTGAAGATTATACTGTACTACAAGCACTGCTTGTTCTCAGAATTGAAGTCCTAGATTGTCAACCGGACTCACACACTTTTCCTGTTAGAAGGGGTGAGTTTACACCATCATCCGCACAGAGGTTTTTGTGATCACTACTCATATATGGCAGATTGCAGTAACCTGATTATACTTACCTTAAAATGACCGTTTGATCTCAAGTTTGCACCACAATATGTGCTACTTGTTAGTCTTTAGCATATTTACATTTTTCTCTGTAGAGTCACCAGCTCCAGCCACCTAATAAACCACTTTGGACTAATCCTCCACACTTAAGGGGACAACTATTGGAATTTTGACAAAAAACCGATGGGGCACCAATGAGAGGTAGGGACTCCTTCAGTTATAAAATCCACAAATCTTCGGGATTTTTGATATTGGTGAACATTGCACTAAAACTATTCCCATTTTCTGTAATTTTCTCACTAGAGGAAAGCAGATAGCTCAGAAGAATGTTTGATCTTGAACATATGAACTTTACAGTTGAGAACATTGAATACTTTGCTCCTGAAGAAGGGGAATTTCTTCCCATAACGCGTTGAGCCATTGGAACAGTAGTTAGGCCTCTACTGTACCTAATATGTGTATTTTATTTGTTGGAAGACATGTGACTACTATATGACGATCAACAATTGGTAATATTGCTGAATATAGACTGGCATG
The DNA here is from genome assembly GCF_040938575.1 of Ambystoma mexicanum. Taxonomy (NCBI): domain Eukaryota; kingdom Metazoa; phylum Chordata; class Amphibia; order Caudata; family Ambystomatidae; genus Ambystoma; species Ambystoma mexicanum. Next base: position 931,255,265 of record NC_090941.1, read on the forward strand.
TATCAATAAATTGGATATTTGTTTGTTGAAATCGATAACCAAGTGATTATATGATTATTATTTGTACAGATTATGAAAGCATCCAAGAAATTATTATCTAATTACCTAGATAAATAACTCAATTTGTGGTAAATTAGCCGTATACTACAACAAAAACTTGATTTACCCTTTTCCTGCTTTAACTACATTATACAACTAGACTATTGAAGTAGATCTCCATGAGTATTAAATAACCATATGTCTTAATTCACTGATTGCCTTTGGCATTGACCCAAGTGTGCAGGGGACGCAAGTGATCCACAGCCTGTGGACACTTTCTTTTAGCCATCCACGTATCCCATTCATGCAGTAACCTGGACAGACCCTACTTAGCTTCAAAGAGAGGAAAGGCCCAGCCCCCTCAGGCCATGTTGCCTGATAAATGAGTCAAAGTTGCAAGACCACTTAGAGAAAAGGGCTGGCCATTACCTTGTTTTGAGGCTAAGCAGGGTCAGCCCCGATTACAGCATGGATGAGAGTCTGAATGGGCATCCAAAATTATAATTTTCTTGCTTTTTGATTAATTGCCTTTGGGTATTTGTAGTCTCCCAGTCAAGTTGGGGGGCGGGGTTGAGTGCATCAATTGTACATTGTTTGCCTAACATTCTATAAGGAGGTATATATTTGAGTCATGCTATCATATGTGTACTTTTTTATGTTATCGTTATAAAGCAGAGTATTGTGAAAGCCAGACATGGGGGTCAGATGGGGAAATGATGAGTAGAGGGCAAGTAAGTCATGAGTATTTGCCCACGATGTGGCAAGAGAGTTTGCAATCCGGAACACTGGTGCAGTTATTTTCCCCTGGTTGTGGCTGATTTTCAAGGCACGAGTAAAGGACATGTGTGGGTGGACAGCATAACTTCTTTTCAGAGGGCAGACGCAGCACCTTGGTGGGATCTGTGATATCATCATTGTGGTCATAGGCTCTGCAACAGGGGCCACACTTTTATGTGGCTTTAGCTGAATATCTGTGTTTTGCTGCATTAAGTTCTCACAAGAGTACCAACAGCAACTACATACAGGTGTTTCAGCCTTGTTTGGCCTCATCAGACCCTAGGTGTCCTAGGGTCATCCAGGCGTTGACCCCTTGCTCACTGTGCTCAGAGAGGCACAGCTCCACTGATGATGGTTCAGAAGGGAATTGCCATAGCATTTCGGTGCTGGACTTCCCATGTGGGAGGGACAAAGACTGATATGCAAATGGATATTTCCCATCTGTGAAAGGTACAGTGAGCTAAAATGTGACTGCGGACTCTAGAGTGGGTATCCAACCCATATAACAGGCCATTTTTGCTGTGTTTGTTCTAATAGAGGGGTGCCCATGACTAATATTTTAATGTATTAATCATGTCATGTCTAATGTCATTATTGATGTAATCTGCCATATACAATGTTACTCCAAGCAATGCTATAAGAGCTGCTCTCAGTATCTCTACGATATTTCTGAAACAAGAAGGGATCACAAGTGGCTATCCACACATGAGAAAATCCGACTTAAAACAGCATCCCTTATCCATAAATGCTTAAACAATAAAGCATCATGATATCTCATAGAACGATTTTCCAGAAAAAACATCTACTACACCCACGAGATAGTCAATTCCAACTGCCTTCAGGTGCCTCACTTTAAATTATATACCATAGGGGGCACTAGCTTCCCAATAAAAGCACCTCAACTGTGGAGCTCACTACCCACCTCACTCACAATGCACCAAACTTTCATCAAATGTAGGCAAAATTTGATTATATGGCTCCTAGGGAATGATGATAAATGAACCTGCAGAACTAGACCGCATCTGTAAATAACTGTGCATTCCCCTGTATATTCCTTACCACTGTTTACTGTATGTACCTTATATCCAACACCTGTTAGATTAGATGTTTTTTGATACTATTGTAATTAATGTAACCTGTGTAGCAAGCTTCATGACTTCTTATTGCCTGCGCCCTTATACCCGCTGGTCTGGCGCGCATAATACATATTAAACAAACAAACAATGTAATTAGTTTTGTCACCAGTGATTTCAGAAAAAAAAGACCTAGGCTAATTATCCCTCAGTGTGGGCTGCACACCCTATTTACCACTTGGGCTTTACCTTTAAAGTAATTTGTTTTTCTGTTGAATTAAACTCAGAAAAATCACTGCTTCAGTTATAAGAGTGAATACATTTTATTAGTGAGTGTGACTTTTGTCGCAATTGCGAATGAAGGCCTATGCATTTCGGACTTGTGTGTCCTTCTTCAGGACTTGTGCTTTTTGCCTGATCAGAGGTCAACATGAATTGTACAGTTATTCACTAAACACTAGTGAAGTGCATTGGTAACAGAGTGAGAACAAAACATCATGTTTATTATAAGTATGCATTCAATCCCCCAAGTGTCGAACCGAGATTCATATGCAGGTTCAAATGAGAAAATCATATCATTCATATTAAACACATAAATGTATCATCATTGGTATCATTTCAAAGTATATAATCGTCGTAACAAGGGCACCCACAAGACGTACAGACACAGATCAGAGAACATGTATGATAAGAAACATAGGGTTACAGTGTGTCAATTGTCTCCTTCAATCATTGTTCGCACACTCTGATTTCCAAAACATTTCTAACAATGCCTGTCATTGAGGTCAACATATACCTTTCTTGTTGTCCTAACTCTTGTGTACATATGGATCTTACACCAAAGGTATGTGGGGATAAAATGATTGCATGCTTATTTAATCAATTGGTTAATCACCTTTGTGAAAACCGTGCTTGTTCCTCATGCTGAATATGTTAGAGGTATCCAGAATGCTAAAACCGTGTTTGTATACTCAAGCTCGATATCTCTTGTGTGTGGACAAAGTAGTGCTAACAGTTGGTGTGTACTAACGTACCACTCTGTATGTCAAACATAAATGTGTTATGAGCTTCAAATCTCTTTTAACCTGTTATGTTTAAGCATTGAATGTGGATACCCACTCTGTGTTCATTTTACCTCTCTAGTTTGAAAGCGGTGATCATGCATGGCAGCGGAGCAGCGCCTCTATGGTTTGTCAGACTCGGTTGACAGGGCCATGTAAACTGTGTTACTGTGGTAACTGTAACACAGTCTGCCTGACAAGATTGATGCTTATCTAGGAAAATGGTGGCCATCTTGAGCAGGGTATTGCTGTCATTTTCTAATTGTTGTGTTCTAAATACTGGGGATTTCGCATCACAAATCAACTCCAACGTATCGAAGTTTTATATTGCATAAAAAAGAAGCCAATGCCATATCAGAATTACTGATTAGTCAAGGGTTAAATAGAGTCAAGTTGTATATTCTGACTCTTAAGTGCCTTAGATGTCTAATGAGGCCTAAATTATCAGCTCAAGCGTATGTGAGGATTGTTGTGTATTAGAGTCTTATGGTATATTAGAAATAACAGCTGATTATTTCTATAGCTTGATTAACTGAAGACATGGTTCTTCAGACAACTTTGCCATGCTCATTGTGTTCAGATCCAATGTCTATGCTGTTTCACAAATGGATTATATATCTTTAGGACTGTTCAGTGAGAAGTCTCATTTTCTTTTTAGACACAATTCCCATGTCGCCCTTTGAGCGCTCGCTGCTATGATCCGAGTGTGATCTGCAGGTCACAGGTTTGAATCGCGGCAAGGCCAACTCAGCCTTTTATCCTTCCGAGGTCAATAAATGAGTACCTATTTCGGTTGGGTGATATTGTATGTAAATATGTGCTCTACAAAGCGTTTTGGATTAAGGTGCTATATAAATAAGACATCATTATCATTATCATTATCTTATTTTGTCTCTATTTTTAAGAATGGCTGTGGTTGTGCCACCTGGCTCAAACCTCGTGTTTAGGTTTGATTGCGTGTTGGCTGGATTCATATGATAGTGAGTTAGATCCATAAATGTTGTCTCGTCAAAAAAACAGTTTAGGTCCCACTCTCTGTTCATGCCCTTTAGAGCTAAGGCATCCAGGTTGTCAATCCAGTATGCCTCTCTTTTTCCTCTCAATTTCATCAGGTGTTGCCTTTGATCCAGTTCCTCCATCACTTCTAGTACCTGAAATTTCAATTGCACCACACTATGGTTATTTTCTGCAAAATGTCTCACCACAATATAATACATGAATTATGTTCATTCATGTGTACACAGATTTTCCTTCCTGTCTCGCCGACATAGTATATGCTGCATGGGTATCTTATACAGTAGACAATGTTTTCAGTATTGCATGTGTCAAAATGACAGAGTTTAATTTGTTCTCCTGTGCAGGGATGTGCAACCGATGTTCCTTTAATTATGTTGTTGCAGTTCCCACAATTTAAACAATGCACTGTTCCATGTTTCTAGCTCATTACATCCTTTTTCCTTCTATGGTGTTCACCAATAGTTCTCTCAAGTTGCTACTCCTTTGGTATGAAAAAACTGGCTGGTCAGAGATTTTTTTTTTTTTATTCTATTGTCCAATGCTTGGAGGTGCATCTTTTATCTGGGTGCTTTCATTGGAAAACCTAGAAACAGACACCACTGTGGGAGCTGCTTGGTTTTGTTTTGTTGTAAAAAACTCTCTCATGACCTCGTGGTCACTTTGTTGTTAGCAGTACTCAGATCCTCATCTAGATATCCTCTATACTGTAATTTCTTCCGTAGTGTGTCCATTTCAACCTTGCATTCGTCTGGATCGCTGATTATTCTCTTTAATCTCAACAGGTTTCTCAGAATATTATATGGATGAAAACTCAGTCTATGTAAAAGGTTACTCCTGTCCGTGGGTGTTGTGAATAATGTTGTCGAAATCTTCTGTTTGTTGACTTTTACTCTAACATCTAAATAGTGTATTTCTAGATTCCCTATTTCTGCTATAAGTTGAATCCTGTGGTTGATGGTAGTTAGGAATTGTGTCAATGCTTCCTTCTCTCCATGCCATATACCAAAGATATCATTGATATATCTCACTCAGATTTTTACCTTGTCCTTTCATTGTGTGTTCCCCAGAATGTTTGATTTCTAGAACAGGTACATAAAGCAGTTTCCTTTATGTACTGTGGCCAGTGTTTTTTTTCAACCTGACATCATTACCTATAAAAATAACTTTTAAAAAGAAATAAAACACAGACACACCAAAATGTATAGCCACGGGCAAGGAACTATTCATATCCGCGGTTAGCTGTAGACTTATGCAGCCTCGAAAATATCCACAAATATCAGAAAAACAACAGAAAAAAAAGCTTTTCTTCCCCCAGGCCTTCACCAAGTGTCCTCCTCAGCTGTGCCAGCTCCCCACACTCCCCAGATGGTCTCTTCAACTCCCCTGCTCTCTCCCTTTCCCACCACAATACAAGCTGTTTATGTGATGCAGTTTGCTCTCAGACGTTGGCTGTTCAAGACTATTGCCGTGGTTACAGAAAGTTTTGTTTTGCAAACTCAGTCCCTGGATTTTCTAAAACTCCCAAATTTCAGTTGGTGTCCTCCAGCAACCTCACCACATTTTAACCTGCAAATAGCTTTTTAACTACTTTTCCTTTTCTGTTATTCTCAGCTATAGCCGCGGTTATCTCTCGCATCGAGAGAAAACTAAGTTGGCAGTTATTTCATTTCTAAAACAACATTTTTTGGATAACTCCCCGAGATATAGCTAGCTATCTAAGGCACCCCCTTCTCTGCCAAATATCTAAATAACTACTGCACAGAATAACCCCAGACTACCCAATCATGTGCTGGTTGTTTCAGAGCTGGTCCAAATACATCCAGCGCTTTGTGCTGTGAGCTTTGGCAAAAATGTACCTTGTTTGTCTATGGGAAAGAATTGGGAAGTAGGCCGCACATTTGGAAAAAAAACAATATTTTGTCTTCTTAATAACTTTTTCTAGTTTTTAACAAATCTTTCTGAAACTTTGCAGTCTGAGGGGTGGCGAGTCCTTAATCACTTTCAACATTTTGACAAATCTGTTACTCGAATCAAAAGATATCAATGATAGAATTTTAAGGGGTTCCTGTAGTTATGGTTAAGTTGCTCAAAAGCATAGGAAGATAATTTTTTTGGGCAGCTTATAACTTTGCCACCCGTGGAGCAATCCTCGCAAAACATTGCAAAAAAAAGGATATGGCCCGTTGGATTGATCCTGTGAAGTTAGGTGAGGTTTCGTTTAGGGGGGTAAAGTTATAGGGGGGTTCCAAAATTGGGCATTTTCCGCCAGATGCAATAAAAACAAAAATGTGCTCACACCTATAGTCCAAAGCACTGGGTGGATTTTCACCAAATTTGCAGCAGGAGAGGCGGCTTTTATAAATCTGGTGTAAATACAGTAGTTTTTTTTTAAATAACCAAAAAGTAAGTAAAACAAAACCTGACATCTGGGTTTGGTCCGATTGGTCGAGACAGTGGCGTGATGTCTGCTGTTGAAAAGCAAGAGGTGCGTCAGATTTTTGGAAACTCCCACCATGTTGGATCCACGGACAACCGCCATTGTCTGCAGACAGCTAACTGGGGAAAAAGCTTGGAAACACATTTTGGTTCATTTGGTGGTGGAAAGAGGGGCTTGGAAGGGTGGGGGAGTGGAAAAAAGATTACATGGGCCGGGCAGGTGCTAGACCTGTCCATGCACACTGCAGTATTTCACAGACAGCATTATGAACGGCAGCTTGTGAAAAACATTTGTTTTTGTTTGATGGCTGGAAGAGTGTGTAGAAATGGTAGGGAAGTGGAATGAAGGTAATGTGGAGTTGTTTATAGGTAAAAAAAGGGTTTAGAAATTCTGCCTAGCCAGTAGTAAATTTCAGTGTTGTGCGGATATCATTTTGATTGAAGGGGGTCAGGGTGAGTTTTATTAGTTGAGGGTGTGTGGTATGGCCCCAAAAATATGTGCATTGGGCACAACCACCACAGTAGTAACATGTGTAAAGTGATTATATGATATGTAGTAGGAGAATAGACAGAATTACCATAATAGCAATATGTACATAGTAATTGTAGGTATTGTAGTGGGAGTACAAAGTGTTTGTAATATGGAGGAATGATGTCATTGAACTGTATGTGGTACTTATAATTGTAATACAATGGAGGATAGTGCTCATAGAATATGTATTTGATTATAATTGCTGTGGTTGCATCATGCTGTAGCGTTATGAAGCTGGAATCTCTGTGGAAAAAATAACTATTCATTAAGCAGGATAGTTCTAAAGTTGTAGTTGTGTACAATTTTAAATATACATTTTCTTTTTTAGACCCTCATAAACGGTACATGTAAGTACTATGTTTGGTACAACAGTAGTGTATGACACACGGATCATTGTGTCATTGGGAAAACACATCTGTGCTCTATTTAAAATGCTTGATGACAGTTGAGTGTAAGGGTGATAGTATGTTTGTTTGAAGTATGTGGTGATTAACGGAATGCTTGAAGTAGTTAGAAACCGGTTGGCGTATTCTAACTAGATTGACTTTGAAAAGTGCTATTGTAGTATTATGGATGTAGTTAGATACCTGCTGGAGTATTTTAAATGTTAATTTTGTGATGGTTTAGTGACTACATTTGGGTTGAAGGAATATTATTTATGTTTATTTCTTTATTTATTTATTGCATTTGAGTATACACCCAAACCCTGGGGTATCACTGTGTGATTAAGAAGGCATTTGTTAAATTTGCTGATGACCTATGTTTTGGAGTTATTGTTACATTCAAACCAACCACTTATTATTTTGAAATATGCAGTGGACAGCCCTGAATTGGTTGTAGCACCAGTGTGGTATACTATACCTAAAGTTGTGAAGGTTTTCTTTCCAAGTGATACTTGGCTGTGTGTGAAGCCTGTAAACTTACAGTAATTTTTGGTACAGTCTGCTTTGTACCTTAGAAACATTAGTATGACATATTGGCTATGTGAGTTTATTTGTATTGCGAAATGATTGTTCAGAATTGCAAAAATGGCATAATATGCAATTATTTGCATTCTGCAGAAGCTGGTGAATTGGAATGGATTCAGAATTTGGTATGGATATATATACAAATCGCTCATTAGGGATGTGGTCTTGTGAAACCTGGTTGCAGAGAGTGCATGTATGTTTCCACATGTATGACATCTGGAAGATTTCATTCATAGGGATGTTTTTGGTTTCCAATATTTCTAGTAAGTACATTAGGAACTCTTGTGGATCTTCCTGTGTGTTTAAAGTACATTTTACCATTCCTGCACAGTAGTCCAATTCTTTATGTATACCCGAGACACTGTAAGTGTTGTCAGGATTATTTGTGGCATGTCTGTGAAGGACAAGTATTTGCAAACACAACTGGTCCGAGCCATTTAAGTAAATGTTGTGAACAATTGGTGTCAATTGAAAGAAAACATTCAGTGCCACATTATCATAACAATTTACTCAGTTGTGTTCCTGAATTTAAATGGCCCATAGAGTTCTGTTTGTGGATCGTTTGGTGGGCCTGCATATCTTTCTGGAGAAGGGACATTTGTGTCTTTCTTTTCTGATGGTTGTGCAGTTGAGTTTGCATTAGACAGTTCTGTGGTTGCAAAGTTTGATGTAAATGGAGTTGGTCTTTTTTTAGTGGTATTTTTGGGACATCTGCAATAGAACCTCTTTTTATTATTTGTCTTTTAAAATGGTTCTTTTTTTTAGGTACAGGGTACATATCTAAACAGATAACTCTGCTATCTTGACCCTTTAATCTATCAAGATACTTTCAACACTGCTTTATTGCAATGCTGCACTTCATCTGTAATAAAAATATTCCTCCCCTCGGAGAAGTGCAACAATTCTTTTGGAGAAAATAATATCAATCCATAGGAGCACCACACATCCACATGCTTTTGTGGATACAAGATGCTCTAAAATGTGGTCATGACAGTGGTACCACTGTTTTGCAGTTTATTCACAAATACATAACCTGCGACATCCCTTCAAAAACCACACATAGTGAGCTATGTACTGTCATGCACACGCCACTGGCGCACCCATTGGCAACCATCATGGACTACTTGGTACTCATTTATCCTCCTAATACTCCTTGAACAACTCCTTTTCACGCCTTGGTCTTTTATTTCCATTTGCTCAACTTTGGTTCTTTCTTATTTTATTCAATTAACGACATCTACCATAATGCACCTGGCTACAGTTCTCAATTCCTGGCTATTCTCATTCATCGTTATTGGGACCACAATCCCCAGAAGCCCTAGCGGCCAGTGCTGCTTCCACCTGCTCAGGACCAGAGAGGGAGGAGGCAGATTGTCTTCAGGTGTGAAGCTCCAGGTGCTGTCAATTAGCCTGCCTCAGAACAGGGCAGGGCTGTATATAAGCAGCTGCCTGCAGGAGCACAGTGTCTTTCATCTTGAGTTCTCCCTGCTCCTGTTTGCCTTGACCCTTTACTTTGTATGCTGTTCCTGTTGCTGCATTATCCTCTTTTGTTCCAGTGCCCTTTCCAGGCTCCCTGCCTTGCAGACGAACATGCTCCACTGCCTTCTACATACAGCCCTTGTCCTCTGGGCTTCCTGCCTTGCAGCCTATTACAGTCCTCTGCAGCCCTCTACAGTCAGCGGCCCTGCTCCTCTGGGCTCACTCCTTGCTGCACTGCTCCTCTGGGCTCCTTGCCCTGCAGCCTGCCTCACTCCGGCTGCCTACAGTCCTTGTCCTCTGGGCTCCCTGCCCTGAAGCCTGCCTCACTCCGGCTGCCTACAGTCCTAGTCCTCTGCAGCCCGCCTTGCAGCCTTCCTCACTCCGGCTGCCTACAATCCTTGTTCTCTGGGCTCCCTGCCCTGTAGCCTGCCTCACTCCGGCTGTCTACAGTCCTTGTCCTCTGGGCTCCCTGCCCTGCAGCCTGCCTCACTCTGGCTTCCTTCAATCCTTGTCCTCTTGGCTCCTTGCCCTGCAGCCTGCCTCACTCTGGCTGCCTACCGTCCTTGTCCTCTGGGCTCCCTGCCCTGCAGTCTGCCTCACTCCGGCTGCCTACAACCCTTGTCCTCTGGGCTCCCTACTGTGCAGCTTGCAACCCTCTGCTGTCTCCAAGCCCTTGTTCCCTGGGCTCCCTACCTTGCAGCCTGCACCTCTTCACTGCCTACAGCCCTTGTCCTCTGGGCTCTTTCCTTGCAGCCTGCTCCCTCTGCTGCCTTCAGCCCGTAACCTCTGGGCTCCTTCCATGCAGCCTGTCTCCCTCTGCTGCCTACAGCCCTGCTCGTCTGGGCTCCTTACGTGGCAGCCCTATTCGTTTGGGCTCTCTGTCTGTCGCCTATTACTAATCTCTCTCTGTCCTGTTCTTCTGGACTCCCTGCCTTGCAGCCTACTACAGTCCTCCGCAGTCCAATGCAGTTTGCCTGCACCTAGTGCCACTCTTGACTGCAGATCTGCTTCCTAATTTGCAGCCCTTCTGTTTTCCTAACTGCTGCTCCTTGTTCTCTTCCTTGAGTCCTCTGTACTCCACCTTAGGATATCTATTTCAGTCTAACTGCCTTTCCTTCATTTCCTTCTGCTAGATTGCTCATTGACTTTTCGCTGGATATTTCTGTTCTTGTCTTCTCATGTGTCTTATGTAATCCCTTTGTACAGAGCTTGCCTGTTGGTTTCCGGCAGGCAACCTCTGCCCCTTCCTTTGTCGCGTTTTCAGTGTTACAGACACCCACTGCTGTTGTTCCCAGCCATGAGCATACAGCGTGGGCCTCTGTTATAGCAATCTGTGCAGAAGGCTGGAGTTTCGTAAGGTTCGTGGAACACTCTTTCCCATTTCAGCATATACCCCAAGAGGGAATCCAGTTTGTTTGTACCTTTGTATCTTTTGCCCCTTTTTGCTCACAGCTACTGTTTCCTACTCTTCTTTCTTGTTGAACTTCCTGCTGTGTGTGCTTATCTGCTATCTTACTTCAGCACAGCCACCCAAACCCTACCTGGGTACCCTGTGCCACTCTTGACAGAGTGCCATTCGTGACACATACACGCATTTTACGCTTCCAAAAACATAAGTGTGGCAAATACTGCCAATGCAGATATGAAAAAACAAGCGTAAATACTACACCAAATGCTGCTTCGGTTTCCCTAGACCAGTGTCAGCAAAAGCACATGTAAACAGCTTCATGTCTTCTGTTAGACACAGTGTGAAAGGCAAACCACCTAAAAACACGTACTGCGTTAAAAGAAATAAAGCTTCAAAGTACATCAATCATTACAATGCAATCATTGCCCTCTTGTGGAATGCAAACACAGATATACAATATATTGCAGACAATTCCACTGCTGTTGCAAGATATGTCACAGCCTCCCTAACCAAAGCAGAGAAAACAGAAAAACATAGCTAAAAGTGCTCTCGGCTGACATATCATATGACAAAACACTGTCACAAAAATTGTACAGATTTGGCATTGAAATGCTCTCCCATAGAGAATGTGGATGCTACAAAGCTGCAGACCGTTTAACAGGCACAGCTTTATATGGCAAATCTGAAAACATAATCTGGCTAAATTCTGGTCCAGCTGCATCCAGAAAAAAAGTGCTAAAATTGTTTGACGCCATAGAAACAATTGACAAAAATGATTCCAACAGCCATGGCATTTTGAAAAAAAAATGTATTAGACACATACTACCCAAACAGAAGCTTTGGAAAACATGTGCATAAACAACATAGCTCAAAATTTCTCCTACAATAATAATGTTAAACCAGATGAAAAATGTGGAAAATACATGCTCTCAGCTTGTGGAGGGAGCATCGTCAGACTTACCGAACCAAGTATAATTAATCATATGATGTTATCATTTAAAATGCTTCAACATAGAGAACTTAACCACATGGCCCTACGCCAACTTTTTACACCATGGAGAAAAGAAGAAGATTTCTTAGGCACCTATGACTCATTTGAAGCTGCATTCAATGCAAATGAAAGCAGTATAACAAAGGTCATTTTCAATCAATACAAAAACATGTCGGACTATGAACATCAACAAGAGAAAGTCGTTCAAGCACAACTACATGAAGACACTCTGGAGGGGGACAGTAAACCTTCTATCTTCTGTTACAGGAAGCCAAGAACCACTTGGAGAGCCACTCATAGTAAATGAAGCAGAATGACTGAAGTAGAGAACAACATGTATCAAGATGAGCAATCAGAATAAAACTTGGCACTGCTCAAATCACAGCTAAATGATGAGCAATTTAGCATTTTCCTAGAAGTGACTAAAGAAATTGAACATGGTTTGAATTATGAAAGTAAAGCTTGTATCTGTCTAAATTATAAACCTCTACTCCTCTATGTAAGTGGTGAAGCTGGTTCTGGAAAAACATTCTTAATACAAAATCGCCAGCAAAATTCTACACAAATTAACAAATAACAATCTTTCAGCTGTTGTATCAGCTCCAACAGGCTTAGCTGCCTACAACAAAGGAGGTGTTACTTCACACCAACTACTGCTCCTTCCAGTAGAATACCAAAACAAATTAGTGTACTACAAGCTATTAACAGAAGCTGCTACTCAAGTACGCAGAATTGTGAAGCAAATGAAGATGCTCTTAATAGATGAAGTAAGCATGCTCTCCAATCTAATATTGGATTTGATTAACTCAGATTACAAGAAGTCCTTAAAACAGACTACGAAGAACTCTTTGGAGGAAAATACACTATTGTTTTTGGAGATCTCCTACATTTAACACCAGTAAAAGGTGAACCTATTTTTAAAACCTAGGACCCAAACAGTGGTACAACACACTTGGCAGCATAGGAAATGTAAATGTCTGGCAACATTTCCAATACGGAGAACTAGCTCAAAATAATGTGACAGTGTGCAGCCCTCACAAATGCTAACAGTATAAAAAGCATTAGGACTGGCCTTCTTTCTAAAGATGCATAATCTATCTTAAATAGTAGACTCATGAGCTATATGGGCATGGCGCACCTGCTCCTGATATCATGGAACAATTAGCACAAAACAATGTAAAATGAATGTCCTTAATCCAACCCTAGCAAGCTGTGCACAATTCAATGAGACAATGTTACAAAAAGAAATGCAACTACTAGTGCATATTAGCTCCATAGTCAAAATGGAAGTGCACAGCATGACACTCCCTATGTGTCAACAAGCAACAGCACGACTAAACATCTTAGAAAAATGTATCTCCAACACAGCTGGTTTGGAGAAAATGTTAACGTTGCGTTTAAACTGCACAGTAATTCTGAATCATAACCTTGACACGCAGCAAGGTTTAGTGAATGGAGCAATTGGCAAAGTTGCTGGCTTCCGGATGTATCCATTTGACAACAAAATTCAGTTTGTCAACATCCACTTTGACAAACTTTCAGAAGTTAAAATGATAGGACACTCAACAGCACAATTCTATCTTTTCAAAGACAGATATGTACACAGAGAAAAATGTTCTCTGTCTTTAGCATATGCAGTCACTATTCACAAATCACAGGGTCTAACCATAAATCAGGCATTGGTTAACATTGGCAGCACAGTCTTTAAAGAAGGCATGAGTTATGTAGCACTTTCATGTCTACGTACACTCGAAGCCTGCAAACACTTCAGATACCGGACATCTATGCCTATTTCTGAAATACAGGGTTAGTGAAAAGCAGTTTTTGGATGGCTCATAGCTTTGGTGCCCCTCAAGCTACATTATATTCTATTCTAGACGTGATTCTGAATGGTTTTGCAAAGTTTGGTGGGATTCTGTCAAGAGGGGGCAAAATAGAGGGGGCTACCACAATATTGTAAAAGCTTATACATGTGGTGCCATTTGAGGAATCTACACAAATGTTTGCGAACATATTTTAGATCTAGATTTAAATGTGTTTGTAAAGTTTGGTGGGATTTTGTCAAGAGGGGCTAAATTGGAGGGGGTCTCAACATTATTAAATGGCTTATAACTTTGTTGCCGTTTGACAAATGTGGACACATGTTTCCAGAAAGATTATACACCCAACCTTAAATGTTTGTGTAAAGCCCAATTGGGTTTTGTCAAGTGGGGGCTAAGGTATATTACTATTGTATGTAAATATATTATGACACTTTTGATAAAATAAAACATGGGCAGATTTCCAGCAAACCCATGAAAGTAGTGTTACAAGAACCTTAAGGCATGGTTTTGCAAATGTGCTTCTGTTTTATTATTTGACAAGTGTTATAATGTAGGTTAAAAAAATAGTGATATATTTTGGTGACTGAGGTATACCCTGTGGCCATGGGCAGTGGCCAGATTGTCCGGGTCATGGCATAAGGTCATGATCCGGATAATCTGGCTACTGGCAATGACCAGGAGGGCTGACAAATAGGGTTAAATTGGCCATGTTTAACTGGGACCGGCAATATGGTATAGTGATTCGAGAGTTGGATAAGTTTGAAAGGGTAAAAAATTGTGCTCATGGTAAAATGGTCATAGATTTCTCTCTTCGCCTTCTGCAGGCTGCCATGGAAAGGGAAGAGGGCCTCTACATGGAGCCCCAACTTCCCTTTCATGGCGGCCATGTTGGAAAAGGATTTTCCTTCCTACAGCTTGGCACTGCAGGCGTCCCTGTGTAGGAAGAAAAATCCATAATTTGTTTAACACCCTCGGTTATGGCTTTGGGAACCCGTGGTGCTAATGGTCTTCATCCCCCAATGGTTCATACCCCTCATTATCTGACCTTGCTTCACTTGGCCCGATTACTTGGGCTGCCGGGCCATCATCTCTGGTTCAGTGCAATGGAAATGTTGGAAAATCTTATTGAGTCTATGTACTTTAATGAGAAATGTAATTTAAATTCTATTTTTAACTGTGAAAGATGGTTCCTAAAGGAACCTTCCTTTTGTTGTTGTTGGATTTCTTTTTTTTTTGCAGGAGAGGTTAAAATTTAAGGTGGGGAGGGAAAGGAGCCAAGAGACACGAAGCACGAATATGGAGGGGCAGGCGGACAGGGGAAGATGTTGTTTGTGTGTTAATTCTTTGGTAGGGACAGTGTTTCTCATGCTCCTTGATTACAGCTACCAAAGCACTTTGAAATGTATTCCCCTGCAGAGTGGTGTGTTGTAGTATATAACGAGGACTGTTGTCTTCTAAAGATATGGATCAACAGCCTCTTTTATTTCTTGGATGGTAGCTGCCTGGATTTTGTGTGCCACAGAAGTAGGATGTGTGTTTACAGTATTGCTTGAGGAAGATGAGATGGAGGAAGTCAGCCTACTACTTGCTAAGAATGGAACAACCTTTCTGAGAGCATTGCAGTGGTTGGATTTAGTGTGGCGGTGCATGGAGGTGGTCCCATAGGAGTACTGTCCAGGTAGTCCACAAATGAGTACACAGTTGCACTCACTTTGGTACATTTAATCTTT